>NC_091447.1:49632922-49932922 GCF_964237555.1 Oryctolagus cuniculus
TTCTCCATCAACCACCTATGCAGTCCACCAGGTAAATTGACAAAAGCAACCACAGACACAGTACGTTAGCCAAGAATTAATCTCAGCCAAGTGTTAGAAGTTCACAGATCACTTCCCATTGCCAATGTACTTGAACAGGGGAAAAAAAGTCTATAATCCTATGCTAATAAAAGAATTTCAAAGACTTTCATGGTTGAGGAAGCACAGTCAGAAAATCTTTATATCATGCTTATGAATGCTAATTTTTGAAAGAAATGCATAAAGGAAAAGTAAATTTGGTGTGCAGCAGTTTTGTAACTAAAGCCTTGCATTTGTAGTTCTTTCAGTCTCCACATTTTCGATAATGTTTGGTACCAATTTTATTTACTTACTTATTGAAAAGCAGAGTGATAAGAGAGTGGAAGAGACAGAGCTAGAAAGAGCTATTCCACCTGCTGGTTCATTCTCCAAGTGGCCACCATAGCCAGTTTGGGCACACCAAAGCCAGGAGCCAGGAACTCTATCCTGGCCTCCCACGTAGGTGGCAGGAACACAAGTGCTTGGACCATCTTCTGCTGCCTCCCTAGGCTCCTTAGCAGAAAGGTGAATCAGAAGCAGAGCAGCTTGAATTTGTCTGGCCCTGTCACACTTCATCCCAAGTGGCAGTGTAACCTCCTGCACCGCAATCCCAACCCCCGGTCCCAAGTTCAGTAAAGACAGGTGTAATATCAGCTGAGATAAGCAGACATCTAGACCTTAAAGCGCTCAGTTAAGATCACTACTCTTCATTTAAACTTGCTGACCTAGATTTCATTCCCTCTAAGTCTAATAATCTAAATCATGTCAAGTGACACAAAAAAGCGAGAATTGCAAAACATCCAGGATTCATAAAAGCTGTGTGTGTGAATTCAATAACACTCACATGTGAATAAAACACTTACAGATAATACGTTAAGCTCAGTGTAAAGGTTTTGGAGATGTTTTGTCCTTGGTTCTGCTTTCTTAAGTATTGTTCTACAATAAAAGGAAGTCTGAAATCCAAAGACAGCTAATTGAATAGGTTGTAACCACAACACTAACCCATATTCACATTCAGTGTCTCTCATTTGACTTCTACAGGTCAATTTTCACTTCCACAGGGATAGGTCCATGTCTTAAAATGTCCAGGGATGGGCTGGTGCCGTGGAGCACTTGGTTAATCCTCCACCTGTGGCACCAGCATCCCATATGGGTGCCGGGTTGTAGTCCCGGTTGCTCCTCTTCCAGTCCAACTCTCTGATATGGCCAAGAAAGGCAGTGGAGGATGGCCCAAGTGCTTGGGCCCTGCACCCGCGTGGGAGACCAGGAGGAATCACTTGGCTCCTGGCTTCAGATTGGCGCAGCGCCGGCTGTAGTGGCCATTTGGAGGGTGAACCAACGGAAGGAAGACCTTTCTCTCTGTCTCTCTCTCTCACTGTCTAACTCTGTCAAATAAATAAATTTTAAAAAATTTTTAAAAAAGTCCAGGGAAGCAGTTTCCACATTCATGTGCTACTGGACTGGTGGGGACACCTTCTGAGAAAGGCATCATGAGATGATTTCCCTTTGGTGTGCCTTACACAAGCCTGGATGGTACAGCCTACTACACACCAAGGCTATGTTGTGCGCCCTGTGGCTCCTAGGCTACAAATCTGCGCAGCACGCCTCCACCCTGAATACTGCAGCTGTAGCACAGTGCTAAGCATCTGTGTGTTTAAAACATCTAAATGTAGAAAGGGTACAGGAAAACAGCAGGCATCTATGCAGTTTTTCACTGACCGAAACATGAGACCGAGGCACACGATTGTACTTTTGTGATAAATGCAGTAGAAAAATGTCTGAAGAGATTATCTGAATCTTGTCTTTCCCCTGAAGTGAGCTGAATTCAAATATTCCTCAGAAAACAACCTTTAATCCCATATTCACTAGAAACAGTCCCAAGACTGTACCGATGAAAACCTTTTCTTTCCATTTTAACAGCTACACTAATGCACAGATGCTATGTTGATAGTTCATCAGTGTTGAGTGACCAAGGAAAATCAAATCACTTCTTTTCCCCATTCTTTGCTTCTTTCTTAATAGAATTTATTTATTTATTTTTAAAGATGTATTTATTTATTTGAAAGACAGAATTACAGAGAGAGAGAGAAGGAGGGAGAGCGAGAGAGAGAGAGAGAAAGGTCTTCTGTCCACCGGTTCACTCCCTAGATGGCAGCAAAGGCTGGAGCTGCACAGATCTGAAGCCATGAGCCAGAAGCTTCTCCCGGGTCTCCCCCAGGGGTGCAGGGGCCTAAGCACTTGAGCTATCTTCTACTGCTTTCCCAGGCCATTGCAGAGAGCTAGATCGGAAGTAGGGCAGCCAGGACTCACAGCGGCTCCCATATGGGATGCTGGCACTGCAGGGGATGGCTTTACCTGCTACACCACAAGAGCCAGCCCCAGTAGAATTTATTTTTGATAAGCTTCTAGATTTCTGCCATCTTATAAAAGTTCTGCTTTACCGCCATGCTCAAAGCCTTTCTAGTTATAGTTTATTCTAGATAAGAAACTCTTTTTAAGAAATAACAGTTAAAAAACAAAAATCAAAACCCTTGACAGATTTTTAAAACTATATTTCACATTACAAGTTTGCAAATTGGAATCTATTGTAAGGAGGCTGGCCTTGTGGCTTGGAGGGTAAAGCTGCTGCCTGTGATGCCTGCATCCCACATGGGTCCTGGTTCAAGTTCCAGCTGTTCAACTCCCTGCTAATGTACAAGGAAAAGCAGTGGAGAATTGCCCAAGTGTTTGGGCCCCTGCACCCGTGTGGTAGACCAGACAAAGCTCCTGGCTCCTGGCTTTAGACTGGCCCATCTCTGGCCATCGCAGCCATTTGTGGAGTGAACCAGCAGATGGACTATCTCTCTCTGCCTCTCCCTCTCTCTCTGTAAATATCCCTTCCTAAAAAGAGAGAGAGAGAGAGAGAGAAAGGAAGAAAGAAAGGAAGAAAAGAAGAGGAAGGAAGGAAGGAAGGAAGGAAGGAAGGAAGGAAGGAAGGGAGAGAAGGAGGGAAGGAGGGGGTAGGGAGGGAAGGAGGAAGAAAGCCAACTGTAAGAGTTGTGTTAGAATTAGTCAGAATGTGGCTATACAGAATTCATGGGCTGTGCACGTAAGTCTTTGAGGGAAAATTTATTGCAGGGTTTGACTCACATGAGCACGGCAGCTGAGAAGTCCCATGATAGGTCATCTGCAGGTTGGCGAGCCTGGGATGCTCTCAGCATGGCTCAGTCCCCATTCAAGGGTCTCAGCACAAAAGGAGCCAAAGATGCATCTCAGTTTGAGGTTGACAAAGCCTGAACAACAGTGAGGGGGACACGGGTGTATTCCTGGAGTTCAGAGGCCAGGAGCTGACGATGGAGACAAAAGGCAACTGTGTTCTAGCTCTCTCCCTCTGTGAGGGTCCCCAGATCACCTCCCCAGACCCCCAGGTCCCTGATGATGCCCACCCAGATGGGGGCCAGCTTGTCCCTCCTAATGCACGCAGATTCACTTGCTAATCTCATTTGGAAACACCCTCCAAGACACACCCAACAAAAGACTTTTCCAAGTTTCTTCTAGCTATTGCTTAATCCAGTCAAGTTGACACCATAAAATTAACCATAACAAAAACTCAGCTTTAGGAAACAATGTTTCTGGTTCAGATGTTTTCTTTTATATTTTTTATTGTAACAAAGAACACATAACATAAATTTACCATCTGAGCCATTTTAATAGTTCAGTAGTGTTAAGTATTTCCACAGTGTTGTGAAACAGATCTTGGAAATCTCAAACTCCATATATCCATTAAACAACTCCCTTTCCCCCTTCCCACCAGCCTGTTAGCCACCATTCTACTTATAGTTTCTGTGAATTTGAACTGAGTTAGACAGCACATATCAATGAAATTATGCAGTTTGTCTTGTTGTAACTGGCATATTTCACTTGGCATGTTTCGTGACAGCATTTCCTTCCTTATAGGAGACATAATATTCCATGTATGTATATTCCACGGTTCCTTCAGTGACTCATTGTCATGCATCTGCGCTTCTTCCACCTCTCTACCCTTAGGAACAACACTGTCTTGAACACTGATGTGGAAACATCTGTTCAACTGAAGTAAGTGGGCTCGTGTTCATTTCAGCTTTTATTTAAAATCTCTGCTTGTTTAGAAAATACTCAAATGATATAGACCACTTCTTCTGCTTCTTGTAGGTTGCTATTGGTTTTAGGGTCTATTGAGATAATCCCCAGTATTCTGCTGATACTCCATATGAATTGGCTGCTATGTCACTTGATTTGTGGCACAGAACCAACCAACTCAAAATATTATGCATTAACCATAGAGAGTGTGGCAATTTTAAATGAAGAACAAAAGTGAAAAGTAAATTTTGAGTATGTGTGTTATGTGTGTGAATACGTACATATTTATATATGTAGACAGAGAGAGTTGAAAATATGGGTTGTTACTGTTGTTTTCAATCAAAAAGTTTTCCTATTTGTTTGCTTTCATGGAAAAAATAATAAACACTACACAAAATGAGCTAATTTTTCGGTCAATTCTGTTTGCATTCAAATACATGTAATGTTTTTAAACCTGTTGCATTAATGTGCTAAGTAATAACACAGCCAATCAACTGAAAGCTTTTTTTTTTAATTTTCCATGTTGTTTCAGTTGAAAAATTCATGGCATGCTTCAGATTCCACTTGAAATAGAAAGACATGTGGCGTTGGCTCCCTTTGTTGACAGTAAGGGAGGCAGCCTTGGTGTAGGAAGAGAACAGACCCAGCGAACCAGCATCATGCCGTGCTATAAGCACATCTACTTCCTTTCTTGAGTGGTCCATTGGGTTTTCAGACTCAGATTCACAGAGGTTAGCATTCTTAACCAAACTCAAATAAGGCGTCCTTGTTAAATATCATTTTAAAATCCATTACCTGTCTTGTCTCAGTTCCTCTACCACAGCAGTGTAGAATTTATGTTACAGAGTCGGGCTGCACGTCCTAGTACTCATTTTCTGGGCTGCTAGAAGCTGAGTGGTTTGAAAGCATGAGAAGTTTATCCTATCCCGGTTCTGGTAGCCAGGAGTCAGATTCAGGTGTCAATCTTGCAGGCTTCTGCTGTTATTACAATCGATTTTCTCCACCAGGTTCCTATCTTGTGTCCACAAAGAATGAGGAGCACAGGCAAGGAAGAATGTGTGCAGCAGTGGTTTGCTGAAAGCAAACAGGGAGGGGTCCCTTAGGGGGCCAGCTGTTGAGGGCTGATGGTCTAGTTCTTATAGGCTGTCAAAAGGGGAAGCTCTTGTGATTGGTCTGGGAGAGGGATGGGCGGTTAAGACTGGTTCCTCAATAAAGACAATAAAAAAACACATGAAGCTCCTGGCCCCTGGCTTCGGCCTGGCTCAGCCTTGGCCATTGCAGCCATCTGGGAACTGAACCAGTGGATAAAAGATCTCTTTTCCAGTCTCTCCCTTTCACTGTAACTCTTTCATATACATAAAAATAAGTCTTTTAAAAAATAAGTATTTTTAAAAGGAGGTAATGCTTTTCCTTTTCAGCATGAAAACAGGGGCAGAAAGTAATGAGGCAAGGGGTGGGAAGGTGTTGGTCACTTCTACTGCACCCTGTGGCCCTCTTAGAACCTCACTATTTAGCACTAAACATTTAGAAAATCTACTGACTCTAAGACGCTGTATAAAGGTGTTCCTTTTAAGAGGAATGGGTGCTGGAAACTACCCGTTAATATTAAATATTAAAAATTTACTACGTTGGGCCCGTGCCATGGCTCAATAGGCTAATCCTCCACCTGCAGCACCGGCACCCCGGGTTCTAGTCCTGGTCTGGGCAATGGATTCTGTCCCAGTTGCTCCTCTTCCTGTCCAGCTCTCTGCTGTGGCCCAGGAAGGCAGTGGAGGATGGCCCAAGTGCTTGGGCCCTGCACCTGCATGGGAGACCAGGAGGAAGCACCTGGCTCCTGGCCTCGGATCAGCGCGGTGCGCCAGCCGCAGCACACCAGCCATAGCGGCCATTGGGGGGAGAACCAATGGAAAAGGAAGACCTTTCTCTCTGTCTCTCTCTCTCACTGTCCACTCTGCCTGTCAAAAAAAATTTTTTTACTATGTTGTCCAGCAGAGCATGTATTTACAAACTATAATGGTATTAAATATTAATTAATATGTAAAATATTTATTAATTAAAGATTAATAACATGTTAGTTAGCCTTTAATAAATTGCACTGGGAGAGAAGATAAGGTGCAAGCTGCACATTTATCTGGCCAAATAGGAAAGTTAATTTTTTGTTAATATGTTTATGGAAAGTTCTTTTTTTTTTAAAGATTTATTTATTTACTTGAAAGTCAGAGTTACACACAGAGAGAAGAGAAGCAGAGAGAAAGAGAGAGAGAGAGAGAGAGGTCTTCCATCCGATGGTTCATTCCCCAGATGGCAGCAACAGCTGGAGTTGCACCAATCCAAAGCCAGGAGCCAGCAATTTCTTCCAAGTCTCCAATGCGGGTGCAGGAGCCCAAGCACTTGGGCCATCTTCTTCTGCTTTCCCAGGCCATAGCAGAGAACTGAATCGGAAGTGGAGCAGCTGGGACTCAAACTGGTGCCCATCTGGGATGCCCGCACTACAGGCAGTGGCTTTACCCATATGCCACAGCACTGGCCCCAGGGAAAGTTCTATAGAAAGATTTCAATATCATTTATGGTTCTTGAGAATTGGGTGCTACCTCAAAATATAGCATCCTATGTAATGTTTTTTTTTACAAGAAAAGGGAGAGAATTTCTTTTTTTTTTTATGAGGTGCAAACAGATACTGGATACTTTTTAAAAGGCAGATAAACCACAAAATTACTTATCTTTGATAGTATATCGGGTTTTATAATTACATTAAGATGTGAATGGTGTAATATAGTTACAAATAATACACTTCAAACAAAACAGTGAGGCCATATGTAATGATACACTAGATTGTGCTCAGTAGACATTTATTGAATATGGGAATTATCTATTTTTCTATCCAATTACTTAGTACAATATTTTGCCCACTGTTAAGGCTCAATAAATATTCACTGAACATACTGATTAGGAAAGAGGTGAGAGGAGATGGGCCCCCTCAGCTGGATGTCAAGTATAATTGGAATCTACGTGGGAAAAAGTGGTTAAAGAAGTCAACTCTATGTGGTATTTAAGCAAATATACTCAGATGCCAACGAAGCAAATGATTAAGCAGAAAATACTGGCACTAGAATAAACAAAGGCAAAGTTTGCCAATAATGGCTAAAGAGGAATTTTAAGGAGAATCCAGAAAAAATCTATATTGGACCATACCTTTTCCCACCCAATTCAGTTTGAGACAGACCAATAGAGGCACTGTAAGAGACTATGGCTGTCTTCCTTGATATTCAGACATCCTAGTTTCAAATAATTTATTATGGACCTGTTACCCATGAATCAACATAAACCTATTCATATTTAGGGATTAGTTTCCACAAGTACAAAGTTGAACTTCCTTTTATTTGTCCTAAAATGCTTACTTTCAAACTTGAAGGGACTTCAATTATTCCATGTAGTTTTCGATAATTCTTTTATCTTTTCAGACCAGAGTCAAAATATTCGTACAGTATTCATACTGCAGCACCTTCCACGCACCCTTTGGTTGCTTGAACTGCCCTTCTTTGGTTCTTTTTCCGCTTTCAGATCTTTCTTGAAGTGTAGTAAGCAGAACTGTAGTGGGTGTTCCAGCTGCAGTTCGGTCTATCATTGTCGGAATGGCTTCTGCTACGGCGAGGTCTTCCAGTCGGGCTACTGTTTCTAGGATTATAAGATCTTCTACAGTTGTAATCAGAAGACCGACTTCTTCATCTCCTTCTGTCATAACTTCGGCTTCTAGACGCCTGTATGTGTCATAATCATCATGACGTGAAGAACTGTACGCATTCCTCCCTTCCTTGGCTTTCACCTGATTTGGTGTCTTCCGATCTCCCTGTGCAAACTGCATTTCAGTCTGACGTCCACAAACCATCTTCTGTCCAGACCATGTAAAGCATCTTCATCATCACCAACATCCTCAAACTGAACATAAGCAAATCCTCTTGGACGGCGAGTGTGGAATCAAGCGGAGCATGCACACCAACTCTAGGACCATAGCGACCAAACTCGCGCCCTAAACCTTCAGACCTGGTGTCGCCCGCCACGTTCCTGACCAACAGAGACGTGTTGGGGGGGTGGGGCGGGCGCAGGTAGCGGGACATGGCAGTGGCGTGAGTCTCGGCCGAGGGCACTAACGGGCTCAACAAACCGTCCGCGGCCGAACCTCAGACAGACACAGCAGGAGAGAATTTCAAAAACAGCACATACTTTTTTCAAAGTGATATTTCAGCTTCACAAAGTTATCTGTAAATATAAAATTATTTGTAAATTTGAAGCTATATATGTACATTGGAAGGTGTTTTTCCCAATTACAAATTATGAAACAAAGATCTTCTAGAGTACCAATCTCATGTTTCCATGAGAGAAGGATTTAAAGTTAACTTCTTATCATATATACTTTTAAGGAAAATCCTATTTTTGCTTATTTTTATTTTTTATTTTTTATTTTGACAGAGTTACAGACAGTGAGAGAGACAGAGAGAAAGGTCTTCCTTCTGTTGGTGAGTTCACTCCCCAAATGGCCAACACGGCTGGAGCTTCACCTATCGGATGCCGGGAGCCAGGTGCTTCCTCCTGGTCTCCCATGCAGGTGCAGGGTCCAAGCACTTGGGCCATCCTCCACTGCCTTCCTGGGCCACAGCAGAGAGCTGGACTGGAAGAGGAGCAGCCAGAACTAGAACCCAGCACCCATATGGGATGCCAGCGCCAAAGGCGGAGGATTAGCCAAGTGAGCCAAGGTGCTGGCCCCTATTTTTATTTTTTAATTGACATAAGTGTATGTGCATTTAGCATGTGCATTATATTTTGAAATATATATATACACATTGTGGAATGACTAACTCTAGCCAATTAACATATGCATTTCCTCACACAGTGTCACTTTTGTACTTCTACTCTAGAGTATTTTTCCATAAGCCAATGTATTAATAACTATGGAAGATGTGGAATCAAACTAATTGCCTATCCATGATGAATGGATAATGAAAATATGGATATATCCACAATGGAATATTACTCATCCATTAAAAAAGGAAATTCTGTCATTTCTGACAACATGGTTGAACCTGGAGGACATAATGCTAAGTGAAATAAACCAGGAACAGAAAGACAAAGACTATTTGATCTCACTCACACGTGGAATCCAAAAGTCAAGGAGATTTCAAGAATTTTCTTTGAAGTTTTTGGCAGAATTAGACATCCAAAATATTTGTTTACATCAAAACAGAAGGTCTGTGAAATTTTAGATAAGACTGAGTATGAATGAGATATCTATATAATTATGTTTGCAAAAGATCCGGCAAATGTCATTTTTCTGAATGTTTCTGAACAACTCGTTCTCATGAACATAGTCAATCTTTCAAATTCAAATATATGCATATATATGTACAATTTTCTTGCATAGAAAGCTAAAGCTGAATTTGTATTATAAAGTACTATATAAAAGAGAACACACATAAATACAAACTATTTATAATTCAGAAATCTTGGCTGGCACTGTGGCTCACTAGGCTAATCCTCTGCCTGTAGCGCCGGCACATCCGGTTCTAGTCCCAGTTGTGGCGCCGGATTCTGTCCCGGTTGCCCCTCTTCCAGGCCAGCTCTCTGCTGTGGCCCGGGAGGGTAGCGGAGGATGGCCCAAGTGCTTGGGCCCTGCACCTGCATGGGAGACCAGGAGGAAGCACCTGGCTCCTGGCTTCGGATCGGCGCAACGCAGCAGCCGTGGCGGACATTTGAGGGGTGAACCAACAGAAGACCTTTCTCTCTCTCTCTCTCTCTCACTGTCTAACTCTGTCTGTCAAAAAATAAAAAAATAAATAAATCCTGAATAGTTAAATCATAAACTTGAGTTGCTTATAACATGTTAAATTTCAATACTTTATTACTAGCTCTAAAATACTATGTAAAAGTCAGGTGTTTATTTTTGAAAAAACTCATTGATATCGCCTCATTAAAATTTTTAAAAAGAATCCTATAAGCAGTTTGTGATGCAGTTGTCCTGTTCCTCTGACTTGGAAGTTTGGGATGTGGGGAACGGCAGGTCAGGAGCTACCTCGGTGGGCTTCTCACCTATGCTTCCTTTGAGCCCTGAACCCTACAGAATCTTCATCTCCCTCCATTTCTTTTCATTTAGAAGTTTTATGTGGAACTTGCGTGTATTTATATGAAAGCTTATGCTTAGTCTCCTTTTACTCTTTAATAATAAAAAGGTACCAGTATGTACAATGAAAGTTTATAAGGTAAAACCGAAAATATCAGATTCAGGACAACTGCCTCTCTTTGCTTCACATCGGAAGTGTAGCTTTGTGAATGGACTTTGCAATCTGGGCCAATATTTTGGAAACAGAGAGTCCAGCCATTGTGTCTCTATGTGTGCTTGTTTACATGTCTGCACAGTTTATTAGTAAACAGAGCTGGATAACTAAATTTCAAAGCAGATTCCAGAGCAAACAAATTTGACCTTCGTGATCTTGCTACTATGTTCACCCTGCAGTGGATCCATCTTTTCACACAGCAACCTGAGCACTAAAATGAGTGTTGGTACATTTCATTAAAGTCTTCCTATACCTGCACAGACTATGGCCTCCTAACCTTTACCTTTGACCTTTGGAAGCATCACAGAATGTTGGCATTTTTTCCAAAGGTTCAATTTCTGAAGGGGAAGTATTCAATTAAGATCATCCAATTACATGATATAGAAAAAGTAGTTGACTCAGAGTTAAGTTATGTCAAAAGAACAGCAGGAAATTGTCATAAACCAATCTGGACTTTCTCAACTCTGGCTTCCTGGTAGCAAATTTATTTTAAAAATATATAGACTGAACGTAGTTGGTAAATCAGTTGCAACTATGAGTATTGGATCCAGTAATATATCTCCTCCAACAAATTTCTTTCATATTTCCTCCTGGCCCACTTCATGTTCAAATAATAATTCATTTGCACAACTGGATAAAAAATAGCAAATCTAAATAGGGAGTAATAGTGGGAGGTTGTTTAGGAACCAAAACACTTTAAAATATCCCAGCTGTTCTGATACAGTTATCATGCCAGCTATTTCTGATGGTTAGATGATGGTGAGAGGCAGAACAAACTTTCAATACAGCTATTTTGCTAACCATGTTTCAGTCATTGTGGTATGCGTTTATCTTTCAGTGTGACGCACCCCATATGCACACATGAAAAAGATGCCAAGAAGACGCATGCGTTCTTTAAAAGACAGAAGTTCATGAATGCAATGCTTGGTACTTTTTACCATGGGAGTGTTCTCACTCAAATGAATTGTGCATTCATTATAGGGTAGCTTAGATTCATTTCCTAAGGATTCCCAAACGACTGATTCATGCAAGGTGTCAGGAGCAGCCTGGCTCCGGTCCCTGGGACTGCCTGCCCACGTGCTCCTGAAGCAACGTTCTTCCTCCCAAAGGACACAGGGATGCAGCCCAAGACCTGGCACTCTCAAGCTCTGCACCCTGGTGACTGTCTCAGAGGACTTCACCGTTTCTTCACATATAATGTATTGCATGACAGTCTCCATTTCGGGGGTTGCTGTGAGGGCTACCTGGTTACGTTAGATTGGCTCCTGGACCCTAAGAACTGTTACCTGAGTTTGTTATCATTGACTTAGATGCTCCCTTCACTTTTAACCACTGCTGACTGCATGTGTAGAATGTTTGTGTGTTGCCCGCTTTGTGCAATTTAAGAGGATTCTAAGGACTATTTTTCCCACCAACATATTTTCCAACTTACACAGCATTGAACATTAAGTATAAATAAAGTGGGGGTCTGATCCTTGGTGAAAGCAATGCAAAGTACATAAAGGCAATGGTAAATTTCCATGTGAATCTTTTTCTAGTCTTTCACACCCGAAAATGAATCCGTTGATTAAAAGAGAGCTAATAAAAATCCACCTAGCCTGACTTGATCTTTTCCATAAATCTGTATAAGTGTGCTACTAACCCCTCATCCAAATTGTATGTGCTTTGCTTTCTTGCCCAAAATTTCTGGAGTGTGATTGGAAGCTAAGTCATCTTTGAATGTTTATGCCTTACATATACCTACTCAGTAAATATGCGTTGAATTAAGTGTGAGGCGAGTTATACAATCAAGGGGAAACGGAGCAGGGCAGACACAGTTCCTACAGGAAGACACAGTGCTGAGCGCACTGAGAGGCGAGGAATCTGGGCAGAGAAAGAACACACGAGCATTTTGCAGTCTGGAAACCTAAGTGCTGACAGGAAGTGACTGGGAGCTGAGAGATGTGAATTAATAGATTCCCATCAGCCATGGGAGAGTTAACATTAATGCCTTGTAGTTTTTTCACAGTAGTTAGTGTGACGTTGCTCATAAACATCTAAAACCATCATGTCTAGGGACCAAAACAAACAAACAAGGAAAGCTTCATGAGTAACTGGCTCCAAAAGAATTGACAATAGAAAAAGGAGTCCGGGACTGTGATCCATCTGTCAATTAGCAAGAGCTGTAGCTGAGCTTTTCCTCAGTTTTTCAGATAGCAAGGCTGAGCAATGACCCTATTGTTTCATTTCAGAAGATCTTAACTCCAGGGGCAGAGCAGTCAGAGAACAGACAGTCCTCCCTGTTCAACAAGAGTGTCTCTCACATTCATAAAGTCCAGACCACTTTAAATGCAAAGCTGTTTATCATCTGTTTATAACAAAATATCATCCTTACCTTGAAGTGATAGAGAATTAGGAGCTTGCCTTCAGAAAATTTCTGAATTTACTTAGACTCCGTGAGGACAAGAAAACAAACAGGACAGCATACAATATAGGTTAGTAAACTCGAAGATCAGTCTGCATTCAAAGAAAGATCACCTCTCGACAGAGAATCATGTGGTCGGAACATTGAAGAGACCCCAGAGATTTTCTCCATCAAAGTTCCCAACTTGTTGATAATGAAATTAATGTCTCCTGAGAGAAAGTTAATTATCTACGGCTTAAGTGCTGTTCGTCGTAAAACTCAAAACTCATTTTTTTAGTAAGTTTTAGTTTTAATTGATGCATAGTAACAGTACCTGTTTAAATGATACAGTGTGATGTTTCAAAAAATATTACATTGTGTCATGACCAAATCAGGGCCCTTGGTATACCCCTCACTTCCAATGATTGTCATCTCTAAACAGTCCAAATGCTCTCTTCCAGCTGTTTGGGATATAAAATAGATCACTGTTAACTATAGTCACTTTAATGTGTAAGAAAACACCAGAACTTATTCCCCTTGCCCACTTGCGACATTGTACCCACTGACCTAACTCTCCCTCTCCCTTCCCCCTCCCCCCTCCTTCATAAAGGGAAATTTATAGTCCAGCTCTTCCCTTGACAGTGCGCTATCACGACTGGGAAAGAAACATTGAGACATAGAAGATACAATCCTCAAGAGACTGAATCAAAGCGTAGAGAGAGAGTCATTGTCTTAACTTAGTAGAAAACAGTAAAAACAATTTACACTGGCCAGAAGAACTATGACTCTAAAGCTGTATCCTAGGGAGAAATCAATGATAAGAAGAATGGTTTGTTTTTTTTTTTTTTTAAAGACTTGTTTTATTTATTTGAAAGACAGAGTTACAAAGAGAAGTGGAGACAGAGAGAGAGGTCTTCCATCCGCTGGTTCACTCTCCAGATGGCCCCAATGGCTGGAGCTGTGCCGATCCAAAGTCAGGAGCTTCCTCCGGGTCTCCCACGTGGGTGCAGGGGCCCAAAGACTTGGGCCATCTTCTACTGCTTTCCCAAGCCACAGCAGAGAACTGGATCAGAAGAGGAGCAGCTGAGAATAGAACCGGCACCCATATGGGATGCTGGTGCTTCAGGCCAGGGCTTTAATCTACTGCACCACAGCGCCGGCCCCAAGAAGAATGTTTCAAGTCACAATCATTGAAAGGAAAATTCATATATATTATCCTGAATTAAGTGACTAGAAAGAGCTTTGTACTCATGGCACAGAAGTGGAGTTTATGTCCCGGACTACATGAGAGGGGGAAGGCACTGTGGGAAATGGCAGAAAAAGTGAAGGAAGGAAGAAACCCAGTTCCAAGAGTTTGAGTTCACTCTTGGTGGCAAGTGCATAAAAGCATCATTAAGACTGGTTTCCGTTCCCCTATTAATCATATCAGCTATCTGGATGTAAGGGGGTTACAGAACTCTGTATTTGAAAATTAAAACGCGTTTTGAGTTTTCATTAACTCATTCCTCGCCTCTCAGTGTGCTCAGCATGGTTTCTGTCTTCCTGTAGGAACTGTGTCTGCAGTGCTATATTGCCCTGCTCCGTTTCCCCTTGATTGTATAACTCGCCTCACACTTAATTCAACACATATTTACTGAGTAGATATATGTAAGGCATAAACATTCAAAGATGACTTTTCTTCCCTTTCCTTTCCATTGAAAACCTATAAGAAAAACATGTAAGCTAAAGAATGACACAAATTCCAAATGGGCTCGTGACACAGATATTCTCAATGAGAACTTCAGTATAAAGTAGTTCTTACACTTCTTATTACTTTTTTCAAGTGTATAGAAAATTTTGTGGTTGGCCCCAGGATACAAGGTTACTTGTTAGCAAGAATAACTCTTTGTATTCTAATCAACTTTGAATTCTCAGAGTTTTTGTCAGGAACTCTATCCACAAAGGTAAGTCTGTTCCCATACTACGTTCTCAAAATGGTCTTTAAACTGTAGCTTATAGGCCATGAACCTGGAGCCCACGTTGAAGGTACAAGTTTCATTACAATGTACAAGATGTCTAAGATTACATTTCATTACAATGTACAAGATGCGTTATAAATCTCCTAAATCAAGCTCACTGAGGAGGAATAGATGAGTAAATTTTTTAAATAAGTTAATTAAGCAGATTTCTAAGATGTGGTTTTGAGACTTGTGTACTGTAGAGATGAGCAATTGGTAACCATGCATTAACTAAATCACCTGTTTTAAATGCTACTTAGTTATCTCCAGCTTTCTGAAAATGGACCAAAAATGTTTGATAGTGAACAAACTCATGTTTTGTATTCTCTTTGTTGATCCTGGTTAAACACAACAAAAGTCATAATTCAATGTTTACTGGCTCCAGAATGCTTTAAAAGGTCATGGAAACACAGATGATAACAATGACTTCTTTTGGCACCAGAACAAGAATTACCCAATTTTGGCAGACAAGATAGGCAACTTGATGCATTAAGAGGTGTGATATGTTCCATGTTCTTTTGTGTCATGCAAAAATATGTACATGGTTTTTCATCTGGCATTGTCTTAATAGGATCATGGTAGAGTAAATGGTCCCCATCTCTATTTTACTTGTATTTCCAGCTTTAATTTTAAAAATTTTGATTCTCTAAGATCCCCAAAAAAGCACAATAGTAAATTAATTTTACTGTTTCTCTTTTGAGTTATACTAAGCACTTAGCAATAAACAGACATGCTTGTCAGTAGCACTTCATAACTCGGATCTGTGTTTAGACACAGCTCCTGGCCTATTTAAGCACAGTATATATTATAGACATTCTAGAGAAATTTATTCATAGCAGACCACTATATTTAAGCACATGCTGCCTATGTTTTATGCAGAATCCAGGGAAAGCACAATTTTTGCAAAAATATGTTTGTATTAACATGCTCTCTGTAGGTATACAAGATGACCCTTCTTCCCGCAAACGAATGGTATTCAGGGGTGTACATTTTGGTGCAATGAGTTAAGCTGTAGCTTGAAATGCCCACATCGGAAATTGGGGCACATGGAATGAATCCTGCCTCCACTTCTAAGCCATCTTCCTGCTAATGTGCACCCTGGGAGGCGACAGATAGTGGCTCAAGTCCATGTAGCCTTAAAATCCACATGGAGACTCAGATACAGCTCTTGGCTCCTGGCTTTGGCCTAGGCCAGCCTCAGCTATTGTAGGCCTTCAGGAAGTGAAACAGGGACTAGAAGGTCCCTCTTTCTTTTCTTTCTCTCTTTGTTTCTCTTTATTTCAAAGAAATAAACTTTTACATATGATATTTGAGATAAATTAATTATTCTTCAAAAAAATTGATCCTTGACAATATAACCTACCAAGTATGCAGCCAGGTTATAAAATGCTATATACAGTGGTTGTACTCTTGTCAAATATCTCTTGAAGAAATGCAATTACACAATTATCCTCTGTGGGGTGATTCACAATAGGTGGGAGTCTACTTAAACACGTATAGAGGGGCATATGAAGTAGAGCTGGCCTAGGGAATTGCACTTGTAAGTTGATCAAATGGGCAAGAAAGCTGTGACCTCTATGGAAATCCATGTGCAGAGAATATAATATATTAATAGGATATGCTTAGGCAAATAAAAATTGTGCATTTGGTGTGCATTTGGGGGCTACAGAAAGGGGTATTATATATACAAAGAGCAGATATATCCTACTAGGAAACTGAACATCAGAATAAGGGACCAATGAGTAGGTAGTAATATACAATGTATGAGGCAAATAAATTATGAGGATAAGAACAATTGTAGCATCAGGTAACTGCAGTTCAATAATCAGCTTTGGGTTTAATTTAATGAAACTTGGTAGATGACAAGAAATAGTTTATTCATCAGAAACTTTTGAATGAGTACGTACTAGGCTTCAGGCAGTAGTAATACGAATGGCAATTAAGGGTTTGATCCTGAAGGAAGATGATAGTAGCAGAAAGAGTCCCAAAACTTAGGTACAGTGAACTCAACAAATGCCTGGTAACCAACATTGAGGCAAGTGTCAGCTAAGGTGTCAGTGTCGATGCGCCCCGCACTGGGGTCACACAACCTCCTCGCAGTGCGCCCAGATTGCTTTTCTCTCTAGTTTACCATTTCTTGAATTCTCATTTCATGCGGAGAGTGTCCCAAGCTGCTACCCTGGTTTGTCTGATACTTTCAACCATGTTGCATTTCTTTCTCATGCAAATATCTTACTTTTCTGAATGTGGGAGAAAATAGAATAAATGATGCATACAGAACGGAAACCGTGCAGAAAGCCATCACTCCGTCACTTACTGACATTCTGGTCTGAAGCGAAAACTCTAAACTTCTCAGACCCTCAGTTTCTTTCCTGTCTAGTGGATACAATTCCCACATCACGTGCTCTTTGAAAGACTTCAATGATTCAAAGCAAGTGAAAATGCGCTGTAGTCAAGCCTTGTAATAGTGGCTTCAAAATGGCAATTGAGCTGGTGCCGTGGCTCAATAGGCTAATCCTTCGCCTTGCACAGCCAGTACACCAGGTTCTAGTCCCGGTCGGGGCGCCAGATTCTGTCCCGGTTGCTCCTCTTCCCAGCCAGCTCTCTGCTATGGCCAGGGAGTGTAGTGAAGGATGGCCCAAGTGCTTGGGCCCTGCACCCCATGGGAGACCAGGAGAAGTACCTGGCTCCTGCCATCGGATCAGCACGGTGCGCCAGCTGCAGCGGCCATTGGAGGGTGAACCAACGGCAAAGAAAGACCTTTCTCTCTGTCTCTCTCTCTCACTGTCCACTCTGCCTGTCAAAAAAAAAAAAAAAAAAAAAGAAAGAAAGAAAGAAAATGGCAATTGAAACATTCCTATGCATTAAATATATGAAAACAATATTCAAATTCTATTTCTAAATGTATTCGCTGAGTTAAAATATATAAAATGTACTTATAAAATGTTTATTCACAAAAATATTTTTATTTTGTGTTGAAATTTATTTTATGTCGGTTGCATAGACTCAATAGTATTTGGATTCTCACAATGAAGTTGTTGCAAATAACATTCCCTCCCCCCCAAAGAAACCAATTACAACATTTACCACGTTTTACAACACTCATACAATTAATTTGTTACAGATGGCACATGGTAAAAATTTTAGCAGTAACCACGTTGTAAAAGGGTATGCAATGCAATTTAATACAACAAAAGGCCAAGTAAGCTCTCCTCTCTCCTACCCCGAGCTGAGAACTTCTTACACAGAGCAACCCTGTTAGCAGTTTCTTAAATATCATCCAGCAATGTTTGGTATATTGAAAGCATAGTAACAGTCTTCTTGGAAGGGTCTTTACAGTATCATCTACAGCTGCACCTAGTCGATGTAGAAACATTAAAATGGATACATTCTATTTGCAAATTTAATCCCTTTCTCTCAACTGTCCAAATGAATATTACAATAAGAAACATGCAATACTTAGGATTTCTGGGTCTTGCAATGACAGGTGTAACCTTTTTGTAATCCATCTTATCACAATCGAATGCGCTACATGTTTGCTTCTTGCATTTGTGTCTTGTGGTGACAGTGTGTTCTCAGCTTGTGTGGCTGGGAACAGCAGGGCACAGACCACAGGATGGTAGATGCGTGTTCTGGCTGTGTGCTCAAACATTTGACATGGGTGCTCATGTGAACATGTGATTCTGAGAGGAGCTGTGACATCCTGAGAAACCAAACTACATTTAATGTGTTTACACTCAGAGCGATTTACTTTAAAGCCTGCCCTGAACAAAACGACTGAAACGGCCCGCGTCAGTAAATCCTGGAGACGTGAATCTCCTGGTCTTTCCTAAGTGTCAAAACGAGGACAGTGTTTTAAACACACTTTTAAGTATATCCTCCCTATCTCTCTCCCCTTCTCTCTCTCTCTGTCCACACACACACACACACACACACACATTATTTGAATATATTTAATAAAATTCAAATCTGAAGATTTCAAAATCCTTGAAATTACACCTGGCAATTATCATTTTCCCAGAGTTTGTTTGAAAACAGCAGCTTTCCTAATGTTGTGTTTCATTTCCACCATTATCCAAGGTTTCGTGAATTCTGCGCTGTTAATTTTTAATTTCTCAAGTTCACAGCCAGTGTTTTAGATTCACCTTGTAGCCTTCCTGGTTTTTTACCATATAAATACTTTCAACTAAATGTAAAATTTGCTGAGTTGATCACAATTGCCCATTAAATAATTTGATTATCCTGTGGCCTAGTTCAACATGATTTTCATACCCACTCTTGGCAAATATTAGTATATTATTTCTACAATGACCTGCTCACATTATGATATTAAATATAAACATAATCAGAAAGATATAATGATAGACAATAAATATGTTTATGTTTCCTTGCCTTTGATCATGTCTTCAGAGAAATGGCAATAGAATACTAATGGAATAATCAAGGAAAATAATTAGGGCTTGGTGTGGTAAAATCTTCATGTAGCATCAGATGCTTATTAGAGATGCAGCCTGGATTCTGTTTTAACGTGAGCAGACACTAATGTCTAAGTAACAGATCCTGCCCTGCCTCGTAGGAACAGTGATGTCGCCTGTATGCAGGAAGAGGTAGGCTGTGACAGGGACCTTCCACACCTGTGGTCATGCAGAGCCAACTGCGGATCCTCTGAGCATCTGTCCATGCACATGAAAAGAAGAGTTTTAAAGTCCTGTCAGGGAGTCCTGGGTTTCAGACAGCTGTAACTGCTGATCACTATTGTCTGGACTTCAGTGTTCCAAGATTCAGTAAGAAGAAAAATGAAAAAAAAAAAACAAAAAACAAAACAAAACCCTGTCCATAAATATAAATTGCCTTGGGAACCAGTGAATGTCATCTACTAACAATCGGCCTTGCTCTCCTGTCTCAATCAGGGCAGAGAGCAGCCCAGAGAGGTGTGCAGGCCCTGTGCTGTGTGACAGACAGCTCAACATCTTGTATCAACTGGCACGTGGAAACTTCACTCCCAGACCCTGGAGCATCACTGTGTAAGTGTGAATTGACACTTCCTGTGGTTCCCTGAGGACGGCCCCAGGGCTGGAGCTAATCCTTTCCTTATATTGTTGTCCTCCGTAGCATGTATTAGCGTGAACTATGAGACCCCTACAGAACTCAGTGAGAGGCACACAAAATCAGCAACAAATAACATTTTGGACTTGCAGTTTATAATTAAACACTGTAATTTTTTGCTACCATTAATGTATTGATTTCCCATAAAAATTAGCTTTCTCAAAGCATACTGCTTTTCAGAATACTTGGAAATTAAGAATTTAGCACTAATACATGGTATTAATTTCCAGTATATATGTGCATACATGCTCATATTCAGCAAACATATTCAGAATTTTACATTTCTCATATTCAATACTTTCCCTGTGCTGTTGTTAGTAATCTTCTTTTATATTCTTATTTAATAAAAAATGATTGAAGAAAGTTGTGATACATGTTAACCTGCTTGCTCACACCAAAAACAAGAACAATCAAAATGAACTAGAACAAACTATATGGTGAAGTAAATGATATGCAGTAATCCACTTAAACATACCTGAAAATAATAATGAAAATCACTGGCGTGTTGACTAGCTTGTCTGAGCAACATCGGATTTAGTGCAGCACGGAGAAATCTGTGAACTGGACCTTGAGTTTAACGTTCCTTTTCTGACGTCGAATATCTTTGCTTCATTCTTTATGCACTTTTATTGCAAGATACTTAGATGGACACAGCTTTCCTAATAAGCACTTAGTGATCTGCTTAAGATGTGTTGATAATGGAGAAGGCCTGAGAGAATGAGTAAGACTGAGAAAGCAAGAGAATAATTTTAATACATAATCCTTTGATATATTATGTATTAAATCCCATCACTTTTAGCTGAGCTCTAAACCATTAAATTCTTTAACTGAATAACTGTTTGAAAGGGGTTTTTTAAAGGTAAAATAAACGAGAGAGAGAGAGAGAGAACAAGGGAGAGAGAGAGAGCGAGAGAGACCAATAAAGAGACAAGAGACTTGGAAACATCATTGACTCTGGGGATTTTGTTGGTCCCACAGCCTCCTTCTTGATAGGCTATCCCATGTCTCATTTGTTGGAAGCCATCTGAAGTCAGATCTCTGCTATTCACATGGGGTCACAGTTATTATGGGAAGTCAATAAAGACCTTGATGGGCTTGGCGCTCTGGCGCAGTGGGTTAACACCCTGGCCTGAAGCACCGGCATCCCATGTGGGCGCCAGTTCAAGACCCAGCTGATCCACTTCCAATCCAGCTCTCTGCTATGGCCTGGGAAAGCAGTAGAAGATGGCCCAAGTCCTTGGGCCCCTGCACCCACATGGGAGACCCAGAAGAAGCTCCTGGCTCCTGGCTTCGAATTGGCCCAGCTCTGGCCATTGTGGCCATATGGGGAGTGAACCATTGGATGGAAGACCTCTCTCTCTCTCTACCTCTCCTCTCTGTGTAACTCTGACTTTCAAATAAATAAATATTAATAAATAAATAAATATCTTGAATCAGGAGTGATAAAATAGACCTGTGTGTGGAATGACCAATTCTCAGCACGAAAGAAGGTAGATTGAAGACGGGAAGCTAGCAAGGGGTTTCTGTGACAACCACTAAAACAAGGACTGGACCCAAGGGGATAGAAGTGACAGCAAACTGTAACACAGGCGTTTGTTTTGGGAATCAGAGAAGAAAGAATACAAAATAACCCACAGGTTCTTGTCTTGAGAGTTTGGTTTGTAATCTTCGTATTCATACCATTTGAAAACACGAGTACAAGATGCATAGCAGATAATAAAAAAAAGGTCAGGGCAGGAGTTGTGGCATGGCAGATAAAGCCTCTGCCTGGGACGCTGGCATCCCATATGACACTAGTTCGAGTCCCAGTTGCTCCACTTCTCATCCAACTCCCTGCTAGTGGCCTGGGAAAGTAGTGCAGTTTGGACCAAGCGCTTGGACCCCTGCACCCATGTGGGAGACCTAGAAGAACTTCCTGGCTCCTGGCTTCGGCCCAGCCCAGCTTTGACCATTGTGGCCATTTGGGGAGTGAACCAGTGGATGGAAGAGCTCTCTTTCTCTCTCTTTTTCTCTCTCTCTTTTTCTCTCTCTCTTTTTCTCTCTCTCTTTCTCTCTCCCCCCGCTCCCTGTTTCTCTTTCTCTCTGTAACTCTGCCTTTCGATTAAATAAATAAATAAACCTTTAAAAAAGGGTGAATAATGGCTTTGAGAAGGAATAATGATAATTTATTTCCAGGATATGTTAAATCTGAGCTATTTGTGGGCTAGTCAAGGGGAGTTGCATTAGCTGGTTGAAAAATATTTGGAGCTCTGTAGAGAGAAGTCTTTGTTTAAAAAAATACACTAGAGGGGCCAGCACTGTGGCATAGTGGGCTAAGCCTCCACCTGCAGCACCTGCATCCCATATGGGCACCAGTTCTAGTCCTGGCTACTCTTCTTCAGATCTAGCTCTCTGCTATAGCCTGGAAAAGCAGCAGAAGATGGCCCAAGTGCTTTGGCCCCTGCTCCCACCTGGAAGACTTGACAGGCGCTCCTGGCTCCTAGCTTCAGATCAGCTAAGCTCCTGCGGTTACAACCATTTGGAGACTGAACCAGTGAATGGAAGACCTTTCTCTCTATCTGTGACTCTACCTCTCAAACAAATTAATTAAATATTTAAAAAACAAGGAAGATATTAAATGTACACTCCATAGTGGAAATTCAGAACTACCAGTGCAGAATTTTAAAGTTGAGTGGCATAATAATTATGAAGAATGAAAAGATGAAAATACATGGTATGATACTGAAAGGAGACTTACACCTCATCTAGGATGATAGGAATCCAAAAAGTGTATATTGTATAGGAAAAACCTGGGCCGTAACAGAAAAAAATGAGCTGTTAAATATCTAGATATCTACAGTAGGGAGAATTTTCACTTCTGCTCCTGCAAAATTATTAGTTGTATGTTTTTCTTAGCAGTCACAAAAGCATTAAATAGAAGCGATTCTGCAAGCTACCTTGACAATATAAATAATGACATGCAACATATTAGCATCTATAAGGTTAATTCTAATACACTAAGAAATATCACCTCTTCCTTATGCGTTTCAGATTAGATGGTCCTAATTAGTTAAGTGTCTCAACTAGAGACTGTCCAACCCTTTCCTGCTTCTAATTAGGTCTTTAAGATTTTTCTTCTGCTCCATTTGAGCTTTATTGGAGTATGAAAACCAGTCATGTGCACCCCATGCCTGCTCCTCAGAAGCCAGAGCGCTCACCCTGCAAGTCTGTCCAACAAAGGTAACAGCGCAGTATCTGCCCCTAGGTAGTGTCCAGCAGTGCACAAATAAACAAGCTCTCACTTCCCAGCAGAATTCCAAACTACGCCAGCCCGGGATGGCCCTTTGCATCTCACCATCTTAGAATGACCAGAATCATGCTATTGCCCTTACTCGGGACCAGGGCTTGGAAAACTATGATCATTGGCCTAAATCTATAGACAGCTATCTTTTTAAAAAAAATGTATTGAAAAGCAGGCATTATATAATTGAGTGTTATATTCTTAATAGCTATGTACTGTCCTGTCAGAGGTGAATGGTTGTCACAGTGACTGCTTGCCCCACAAAGCCTGAATCATTAATTACTTGGCCCTTTGGGGACAATGTCTGCTACCTCTGAATCCCCATAATAAATGGAATTTATAGCTATCACTGATGGGGCCAGCATCCACTCTTTCTTAGATATGCAATACATTGGCCCATATAAATGTAATTCTTCCAGCTTCCTCCTCAGAACTTCATGAAATAATCTGTGATTTAACCTCAGGTATAATCCAAAAGAATTGTATCATCCACAAACCTAAAATAAGAAAAAGTAAACTGATGAATATGAGGGTACTTCAGAAAAGTGCATAGAAAATGGAATTAAAAGATGAGCTCATTTTGCTGCCAAAGGTTTTTTAACCCATGCATAGTTTTTTCAAAATATGCATTTTCCATATTTTTTAAGATCTCCAATATGCATGGATGTCAAGGTTTTTGCACCAAAATGAATTCATCTATGAGTTCCATTTTCCAAATTTCTGCTCTGCTATGTTCTTTCCGATTTCTCTTGATAACAAGCAATTGTGTAATTTGTTTTAATTGATGCAAAGGGTTTGTGACGTATTGTCTCATTTATTTCTCACAAAATACCTGTGATTTAAAACACACAATTACCGCTCCAACCTTAATAACAGGGAGTACAGAGTAATGGTACTCATTAATCCTCTCACCAGCCAGTCCTCATTCCCTCTTCTTCAGGCGCAGCCGCACAGGGTATGGTCTCGGTTTCTGCAGCACAGAGGTGGTAGTGCGGTGTTTAACATTCGTCCCTTGCTCCCATGTTCATCATCAGTTTCTGTAACTAAGGATAAGCTAAAGATGCCAAGTTCCAACACCAACAACCAGGCTATAAACAGCTCTGGGTTACTTTTATTTCAAATAATAATAGCACCCTATCTCAGGGGTTATCTTCCTTTTTGCAAAAATAAAAAGCAGGGCAATGGTTGATGTGACCCATTGGAGACTGCATTTGTTTCATTTCAGCAAAAATCTTGCTACCAGTGCAATGCATGTATGATAAGCGCAAGCCCTAAGGGGTCGGGACTTAGTGTGCGAGGTTCCAGGCAACAGCGGTTCTCAGGCAGTTTCCAGACATCTGCCACACAGCCCCTTCTCCCCGTCTCCAGGCCCACCCTGGGGCTTGTTTGTGCGCCTCTTCCAGCTCATGACTGAAACAATAACGTGGAATTCCAATTCAAAGACACTGTACTTTCCATGTCTCATTTGCCTCTTGCTGCTGATAAAGGAGCTTGCCAGGAAGGAAAATGTGGGGACAACAACCAAGGGCGAGTGGATGGAGGGCGGGAGGGGGACGGGGCGGGGAAACTCAGGAGTCAGTCTTCTTGGGGAGAACCTAAGTGACTACTAAATACCTTTTAATTTTTTCTTTTGCTGTGAAGCAAGCCGTCATACTTTTCATCTTGATGTTGCACCGGTTCTTTTTGTATAAATAAAGGAGAGATTGCCGCAGAGAATACGTTGCTAATAATGAGTCTTAGAGGTAAAAACAGTTGATCTGCTTCTGTGTTTTCTGCTGAGAAAAGACAGCCATTGAAAATGATTTTTGATCCTCATCCAACCTTGGAAATCAACCCAGAATTCACCCCTAGGGCACTAGATGAAATTAAAAAAAATTAAAGGGTGGTAATAATCTCCACCAGTTTGGGATTTACGGAGTGTTCTGAACTCTTTAGCGGAGAATTGGGCTCCTTGAATATGTTTAACTATAAGAAGTGCAGTTAGAGTTACATTAAACTTCTTGGACTAAGTAAAGAGAACTTGATTGTGTTTTTGAGAGTTCAACTCTGGGGACTGTTAAAACACTGTGAGCATATGTGTCGGCCAGTCAGAAAAGCTCATTCCCTGAGCAATGTGGCACACAGGAGCCGTGTAATAAATGAATTCTCTGTCTGCTGGTTCTACTTCCTGTCCTTGCATTTTAATTTCTTTCAGGGAAGAGCAAAACCTGTTCCATATGTCTGGGTAATGCTGCTTTGGAGGCATTCAAACAGAGATAATAGGCATAGCTTCTTGGTATATCCTCTTGTAATATTCAGTAACTTTGCAACATGTGCAAAACACCCCCTTCTTACTGTCTCCAGGCCCCACATTGGGTTTTATTTGTTCACATCTTTAATCTCATGATTAAAACAACAATGTGACTGAAATGTGAATTCAAAGACATTCTTCCCCAACCCGCTTTGTCTTGGTAGTGTCTACTCCCTTGCTGATTCTCCTGGGTACAAAGCACAATAATTAAAGACACCATTCTTCTGGATAGTTACAATGTGATGAAGAAAATAAGAAACAAATGGAACGGTTTCAGACTTGAGGAGAACGTTTATCTCAATTGAGGGTAAAACCTAATCCATTGAAAACTACATGTGCTAGAAATGAATCGGGCCAGGTCTTTTGGTTTGATGCTACAGACACAGAAGAGAGACATTTGCTTTGTTTCATGGCAACTCTTGTTTTAATTTCAGTGTTCCCAAATAGGAAGATTACCATCATGAAAAGGGCAACTCCCACAACAGTGAGACTGTAACTTGAGATAACTCTCTCCATCACATTTAAATGCAGATTCAACAAAACAAACCTTGTTCAGGCAGGATCCAGGCGCTCATGGCTGCAGGTACTCTGCCGCGGATTCATTGCTATTTACCTCAGAGCCAAGGACAGCACCTGAGCGCCTGCTGGAGCAGAGCTGATCTTGTATGTTCTCAGTGCAACACATCACAGTCTTCCCGCACTTCAGAACACTAGCAGGCACTCCAGCACAAACCTGGTTGGCCACTTGAAGCTACGAAATTCATTCTCAATGGGGAGAATAAGAAGGTGAAGAATGCAGTACTAAAGAGACTTCATAAAAAAAGTCCACAGTCTGAGACCTGGAGCTAGAAGGCGGAGTGCCACGTGTTCCGTTTCTTCTTCTGGGAACAAGTAAGCTCTCAACTACCTGCCTGAAAGTGGCAGTCTTGGTGGGAAGTACCGATACCTTAACTTTTAGTGAATAAATGAATTTTGCAAATACAGAATCCACAAATAATAAACTCACTTGTGCAAGAAGTGTTGTCAATATATTTGTATATTTTTATTTCTCTATTGTCAAAGTGATGGTAGGGGCTTTTATGTATACCATATAAAACAATAAGTCAGAAAAAATTGCAAATAAATCACAGGCAAAATAAACAAGGCTAAGAAGGAAAACAAAACGCCACACCACAGGATGCCACTGAGTTACTTAAATCAGGTCTTGAATTTGAATTTGAGGTTCTGGGTGTCCAGAATTACATGATTTAAAGGTCAAATGCAGAGTCTAGAAAGTACTGGTGGAGCTGGCACTGTGGCATAGTGGGTAAAGCCGCCGCTTACCATGCTGGCATCCCATATGGGCACCTGTTCAAGTCCCAGCTGCTCCACTTCTGATCCAGCTCTCTGCTATGGCCTGGGAAAGCAGCAGAAGATGGCCCAAGTCCTTGGGTGTCTGTACCCATGTGGAAGACCTGGAAGAAGCTCCTGGGTCCTGGCTTCAGATCAGTCCAGCTCCAGCCATTGCAACCATTTGGGGAGTGAACCAGTGGATGGAAGACCTCATTCTCTCTGCCTCTGCCTCTCTGTAACTTTGCCTTTCAAATACACAAATTTTTAGAAAGAAAGAAAGAAAGAAAGAAAGAAAGAAAGAGAGAGAGAGAGAGAGAGAAGGGAGGGAGGGAGGGAGGAAGGGAAAGAAAGAGAGAGAAACTGGTACTTTGGGATGAGTAAAACGGGAGCATCCAGATGGAGCCCGGAAGCTTTCTTCCTTCCTGGGCACCACTTTTCTGACTATGCAAACAGAGTCTTGGGTTGAAAGTTTCTAATGAGTGCTTTAGAATTTCAGGAGGCCACTCTGCATCTCAATCATCTACAAAATTTGCTGTCTTAATCACTTTGTGTCATGAAAACTAGTGCAATAAGTATTGGTCATCTCTTCCTAAACAAACTATAATTCACAAAATCAGGCAGAAATCCCCTCAATGCACTAGTTTCTTGGGACCAGGCCTACTAGTAAGATATTCCAGGAATAAAAAAACACCTGAAAAATGAACTAAAATCCAGTTGTCTCTGGAGCACACTCACATCTGCTCTTGAGAGCCATGACACAGCACATGTCTCCATCCAACTCCACACTCGAAGACGCCAGGCCAGGGTGGGCGTCTGGTAGAGCAGTTAGGACACTGGTTGGGATGCCACATTCCATACCACAGTGCCAAGTTCAACTCCTGGCTCTGCTCCTGATTTCAGCCACCTGCTGATGTGCACCATGGGAAGCAGCTCTGATGACTCAAATGATGGGGTTCCTGCAACCCCTATGGAGTACCTGAACAGAGTCTCTGGTGTCTGGTTCTGGCGTTAGCCCAGCCACAGCTGTTGTGGTCATTCAGCATTTGGGCAGTACTCCAGTGGACAAGAGCTCTCTCTTCCTCTGTCTACTCTTTCTCTGCTCTGCTCCTCAAATGAATAACAAACAAATCTGCCCTCTGACTGTCTTCAAGTGGCCCTTTTGGGAGAAATCAGTAAATGATCAGGGACACTTTATCCCTGAATAACTACATCTTAAATATTTACCAGATTAACCCTGACTAAAATTCATGGTTCAGTATCTTATTTGTTTCCTGTAAAGTATATTCTATCTTCAAAATAATACAGTAAATTGTAGATACGCAATTGGTACTTTGAGTACGTACTATAGTTTAAGATCTGTTAGCAGTCATTTGTTTAACTTGCCGTTTCTACATTCAGAACATAATTTACATTCTTCTGTTTCAGTGCTGAAAGATGTTACAATCTTTGAGCTTTTGAATCATTCCCAGCTTTATGAAAAACTACTGATGGACTACTGATAGACTACTGATAGGCTACTGATAGACTACTGATAGACTGGTATTTTTTTAATTTCCAGAATCAGGGCATTATCCACTTAAGAAGGCTTGTATTTTCTTATTTTAGTCCTGGCTCTGTAATTTTAGAACATCCTCGTACTTCATATTAATTTTTTAAAGATATTAACCTTTTTTAAATGTAATTAAAACATTATTGTGAACATAATTCATCATTCACACAAAAGAAATGTTAAGTGCTATCAAATATATTTCATTTTTAAAATAGAGCATTTAAATTTTTATTTAAATCCAATCCTGTTCTGTTATGTAATTTTATGAAGTTTTATCTGATTCTGAGGCGCCACAATTGGCAATGGATTGCGACCTATTTCTTACCTGAAACCTCTTGCCAACGAGTTGTCTGGAAAAGCATATTAAATTAAATTATATAACTGGAATTTAAGAAATGGATCCAGGGCCAGCTCTGCGGCTCACTTGTCTAATCCTCTGCCTGCGGCGCCGGCACACCTGGTTCTAGTCCTGGTTTCTCCTCTTCCAGTCCAGCTCTCTGCTGTGGCCCGGGAGGGCAGCAGAGGATGGCCCAAGTGTTTGGGCCCTGCACCGGCATGAGAGACCAGGAGGAAGCACCTGGCTCCTGGCTTCAGATCGGTGCAGCGCCGGCTGTAGCGGCCATTAGGGGAATGAACCAACGGAAGAAAGACCTTTCTCTCTATCTCTCTCTCACTGTCTATAACTCTACTTGTCAAATAAAAATAAAAATAAAAAAGAAATGGATCCAGAGGCTGGCTGTGGCGTAGCAGATTAAGCCGCTGTCTATGATGCCCAGCATCCTATATAGGCACTGGTTTGAGTCCCAGCTGCTCCACTTCCAATCCAGCTCTCTGCTAATGTGCCTGGAAAAGCAGCAGAAGATGGCCCTGTGTTTGGGCCCCTGAACCCACGTGGAAGATGCACATGAAGCTTTGGCTTGGCCCAGCTTGGGCCATTGTAGCCATTTGGGGAGTGAAACAGTAGATGCAAGATCTCTCTCTCTCTCTCTCTGTCTTTCTCTCTCTCTGTCTTTCTCTCTCTCTCTCTTTCTCTCTTTTTCTCTGAATCTGCATTTAAAATAAAACAAAATAAGTATTTTTTAACAAAAATTAATCTATAAGATTAAAAGATTTTAGGTGTAAATAGTGATAACATCAGGTTAATGACTAAAGTATTTCCATTCAACTCATTGCATTTTTAAGCCATTTTTTCCTCTCTCAGTCACTGTATTTCATTCTTTAATTGTTGTATTTGGGTGTTCTTAAGGTGCATGATGTAATGACATTTTCTCTGTGTTAATGACAAATTTATTTTTGACTTTGTAAATTTTATTTTAGTAGATCCAAATTACAGGATAGAGTGTGAGACTATTATCTAATTCTGGCCCCACTGACTGAGGACGCCACAATGACAGGCACAGAATAGCTTGTGACATGGATTCTTTGTGCCTTTTACTTCCAAATATATCAGAAGAGGCAGGAAGGGAAGCTGTAAATAGCTTAGACCTGGAGGTCACTGGTCCCCAGCTCCTCTCTGCGTCACGAGCTGACCATGGCCTGTGAAAGGAAAGCATTGATCGACAGGTAAGACTCCTTTTTTGGCTTTCAGGTTCTGCATTGGCAACTATAAAAAAGCAGGAATATGGCCTAATGCAGTGACCAATGAATGACTCCCCTTTCCAACTCTTCTCAATCCGAGAGGGGTGTGTGTATGTGTCTGTGTCTGTGGGTCTCTCTGTGTCTGTGTGTGTGTGTCTGTGTGTGCGTGTTTAAGTTAGGGAAAAGAAAACTATTTCAAACCAAAATGTAAAATTTGGTTTTCCCCAAATAAGTGCAAGGTGAATATTCATATTTAAGAATATAAATAAATACTTTGGCAGTTGGCTATGGCTGACAGTAAAATGTAAAGTTTACCCCCACTCTTGAAAAACAAGTTTTTTTCTGTTTTAATAGAAATCCTATATCACTCAGTCTTGTAGGCTACATAGCACTACAAAACAAGATTTTACAGGGACAGCTGATAAGGGCCTGAATAGTTTCATTCAATTCATGAAAGATTATCTTGACATTCTTTTTAATAATTTATAATGCATAGATACAGTTTCTAAATTGTTATCATAGTTAGTGGTTTTTATTTAACTGCAGACGCACCTAGTTTTAACACAGTGTCTGCCTTGAAAGTAGGCAGGACCACCTTAGCTGTCTTTGCCTTTGCGTGACTGTCCCTGAGCCAGGCCGGGAAGAGACGGCCTGGTGTTTGCAGGAGGTCCTTCGGGTGACTTACTGCACCTGTCCTGACTCACCTGGCATGAAAGCTGAGGCACCATCCTTCTCCTGGTTTAATGACGTTTCCTGACTGCATTTCCAAGGACTATGTCAAGTCCACTCTATTCCCTGGCATTTCTCCCTTATCTTCCTAAGTAAACTGATTTATTGAGCACACACTGAACCATTTTCTGCCACTTAAGCTCCAAAATTGCTTATTTTCAGTTAAATAACAGTGTGAGCAAATTTTTTGGACCAGACAACAAGCAAGGAAGGGTGGAAGGGAGAAAACCAGACGGAGGGTAAAAAACAGGCAGCGCCCCACTTCCCTGAACTGGGAATCCAGTGCCCATCAACAACATTAATAATAAACTTTAACTAAAATAAACTTTATTAAGCTAGAATGTAAAGACACGTCAGGAAGAGCATGGGGCAGAGTGTCCGAATGATTGTGCGCTATAGCCTGCTCACCCGTTTACACCCATAGATTCTTCCCTCTCCTCAATAGGTGTTTTGAGAAAACTTGGTTGTATAATTCTTTGTCATAATTCTGAAACATCTGGGCTTTTACTAGTGATTTTATCCAGTTCCTTAGCCAGTAAACTACCACGATAACATTTGCTTCCTTGGTCATGTGGGTTAATTTTTCAGATTTCTTTGGAAGAGAAGAGCTTTCCTTGAAATAACAGAGGTTGAGGTCCAGACAAGAACATTAATTATATCCATATAATGTGTTGGTACTTTTTAAAGACTACAATGTGATTGGCCCATATCAAGAGGAGAAACTAATGGGGAAACCAAAGGTGGACAAATCCAAAAGCCAGTCAGATGTGATCTGCAAAGATTAGAAATTGGCCAAATGTTTGCGGGAAAAGTGTGTTAGGCTCCACCTTGGAAGATCGGGGGATTCTGTTGGAGACCAAAGGAGGCAAAACTTGAGTCAGGTAAGCTATGGTAGTGGCTGGTTTACACCATGATGCTGATGAGCTACTGTGAATGGTCAGTTTTATTATCTGTATCTTACTCTTCCTTTTTGAATCAACTGCTTTTCTAATCATGGCTATGATGGCCACAGGATTTTCATAAATGCAGCTATCAAGATTGCAAGATATCCCTGAATGTGCTCAAGGGAAACAAGGCGAGTCAGTGACTTGCTATGCCCTCAATTTCTTGATATAAGAAATAAATTGCCGGTGCTGCAGCTCCCTTGGCTAATCCTCCGCCTGTGGCGCCAGCACCCCGGGTTTTAGTCCTGGTCGGGGCGCCGGATTCTGTCCTGGTTGCCCCTCTTCCAGGCCAGCTCTCTGCTGTAGCCCAGGAGGGCAGTGGAGGATGGCCCAAGTGCTTGGGCCCTGCACCCGCATAGGAGACCAGGAGGAAGCACCTGGCTCGCCAGCCATAGCGGCCATTTGGGGGGGGTGAACCAATGGAAGGAAGACCTTTCTCTCTGTCTCTCTCTCTCACTGTCTAACTCTGCCTGTCAAAAAAAAAAAAAAAAAAAAAAAGGAAAGGAAAGGAAAGGAAAGGAAAGAAAGCGTGCCTCTTAGCGACCTCTACGTTCTCTTCCAGCTCTAAAATTCTATGAGTCCTTGCTGAGTAACTACTCTGATCTCCTCCACCTTAATTAGTTTTGAAGAACTGCTTGCAAGGTGCTGGATTTTATTCAGAACAGGAGACTGTAATGAAATGATTCATGGTGTCTCTAAACCATTGCAGAAATATTCACATGTCGCTTAACATAAAAACTATTTTTATATTACTATAAAATACTCATCTCATTATATTTATTTTACTATTAAATATACAACTTGTAGAAATATCTGAGATGGCGCACCTGTGCCTGATCCAGCAGTGCACATGGTAAAATTGGAAAAAACACACCTGTTACACAGTGCAAGACAACCCTGCTCCACTGAAATGCCTTCCCCAAGAATCAAGGTGAGGGAGAGGAACACTGTGCTGTAGTCAAAAATATCCATTAATTGCCAAATCCAAGCAAAGCATTCTGCTGGGTGTGGAGCCAGCAGTGCAGTCTAACCTTCAAGGGATCAGAAAATTCATTAGAAGACCAAAGGAAGCATGGTTCACTTCTTCCTCCTTTCAATCTTTCGTTCCATATTGATTGATTATTTACTGTTGTCAATGGGGATTGCATTCTCAGGGGCAAAGATGAAGAACAGACCGCAATCAATCAAGTGTGACAAGTGGTGGACAGGCAATCAGGGCCCAGTGATAGGAGGAGCAGTTTCAAGGTGGTTTCTTTACATTGCCTGGCCAAGCAAAGGTCTCCTGAGCAAATGTCAGCTAAGCTCAGACTGAATGTAAAGAAGGAAACATTTTTGAAGATCAAGGAAGAGCAGTTGTGGTACAGGACAATCTCTTCCAAAGAACCCTCAATTTTTCAAAGGTGTCCGGTAAAGCCTTTGGTGACCGGAATTCTTGTGATGTGAGTTGAGACAAGAAGGTAGGCAGGGGACAGTTCTGGTTGGCATGCCCATGTGTGATATATTTGGGTTGAATTTTAAACACAAGAAGAGCATTGGAGATAGTGAAGTAGGTTAGTGCCATGGTTTTTATCTTCAAAGTATGATTCAGTCTTTCCTGTGGTGAAGTATTGACAGAAAGGAGGCCTGGCTGAGGGTTTCTTTGATAAGACAGGAGGGAATATTGATGAAATAATGAAATTGTGGTGGTGAAATCAGCATGAAATGATGATGGCTTTGGAGATTGTTAATGGAACTGAAGCAAAGTGTACAGATCTGGGATATATTTTAAAGGTGAATTTGAACAGTCAGGTTCCAATGCTATGGTTGAGAAGATACAGGGAAAAACAAGGAAAACTCCTAGATTTTGGCCGTAGCAGGTAAACAGGTAGAAGACGCTTTTATCGAGATGAGGAGTGGGAGTGGCGATGCTTGGAGATTCTGTTTTGACCTTATTCACCTACAGGTGCCCTTAAGTCTTCCAAATGAAGTTATTGAAAAGGTAGACGCCTAATTCTGTAGTCAAGAGAAACTAGCGGGGCTGGCACTGTGACATAGTGGGTGAAGCTGCTGCCTGCACAGCCGGCATCCCATATGGATGCCCGTTCGAGTTCCAGCTGCTCCACTTCCGATCCAGCTCTCTGCTATGGCCTGGGAAAGCAGTGGAAGACAGTCCACGTGCTGGAGCTCCTGCAACTGTGTGGGAGACCCAGAGGAAGCTCCTGGCTCCTGGCTTCCGATCAGCTCAGCTCCAGCCGTTTCGGCCATATGGCAAGTGAACCAGCAGATGGAAGACCTCGCTCTCTCTCTGCCTCTGCCTCTCTGTGTCCTGCCTTTCAAATAATAGAGAGAGAAACTAGCATACAGTTTTTCATTCAAATAAATGGATTTAAGTGTACCAAGCATAATATTAAAATAATACATACGAACTTCCAACATAGCAGTTTACTGTGCTCGTTTCTCACTACTGTAATATTTTTATTATATTTATAATTGACAGATAAACCCTTGTGTATTTATTGTATGTTGCACAATAGCTTGATGTATATACACACTGTGGAGTGACTATCTCTAGCTATTGGCATATGCATTATCTCATATATCTGTCATTTCAGTGTTGAAACAATACAACTACTCACTTTTTAACCTATTTTTGTAATACAAAGGGAAGGAAGTGAGAAAAAAGGAGGAAGGAAATAGGTAAGGCTTAACAAAGTGGCAACACTCATTTCAGAGGGAAAATTCATGACTTTGCACCAAACTTGCTAGCCCATGACTTACTTGAAAAAAGAGGAGCAGACTTCTGTTTAATGCCCAGTGCCCGATGTTGTGATAGGAATCGGGAAGCAGTCTACTTCACCTTACATTTATACTATCAGTTAATCCTCATGCATGTAGGAGTCTCCAACCTGATGTGTCAGGGAAGCTGGGGCATTTTCTGTAGAACAGCCAGCAAGGAGTTCCAAGAACTGGTTTTGGAATGCTGGGAGACTGTCCCACTGGTCTCTGCCCTGGTATTCTCCATGCAAGTCCCTTAGCTTGGCTGGACACAGTGTTTGAGTGGCAATAATGAGATACTCAAAACGTTAATTTGCTATCTTCTGATATATGAATCTCCTTTGCTTTCATTGGCAACAATTTGCTACACACAATTTTCTTTGATTTAGTGTGCAGTTAGTTTATAAAAAGTAGAAGGGATAGATTTGTTTTAAAAAAAAGTTGTATGGAATTATAAGGCATTATAGTGAACATAACAAACCAGTTTTCAATCATAAATATGAAATATTCTGGAGTTATGATTTGATTTTCTTTAATGTCAAACACAGAGGAGTAACTTTGCAGTCTCCTAACAAAGAGAATTCTCTGTTTTTGCAAAGTATATTTTTGTCTATATTGTATAAATTAAATCATCAGCAAGTATTTGAGTACCCACTTTGTGTCTAGTGAATCATATAATATATGTATGGTGCATATAACATAAATATTATTCTTTTCAAAGAATTTCATTACCAAGGGCAGTAACTTGCTTTCAACTTTTTAGAAACTATTTTTCAAGACAGATTCTATGATAGAGTTGGTATGCCTCACAGAACCAACTATTTTAAACAAAATATTTAAACAGAGTTTTCTGAATATTGGCTTCATGTACTTTCTTATCTTACTTTGGCTAAAAATCAGCAAGGGAAGTCAAGGTCACAAGATTTGACTATATTTATACCTGAACATTAGAGCCATATAAGGCTGTCCTTTGGCCATATTTTATTAAAATGAATATGAACAGATTATGTATATTTGTATATTTGGAAAGATTCTGATGATAGCTGCTGTCAGTGGAAAAACATAATCTCAAAAAGTCTGTTGTAATCTCAAAAGTTTATTATAATGTGGGGTATAAACGTGGAGATTTTGGGATCCACAGCATAAAGTTTTTTGAAATTGTCTGTGAGAGAAATGACTTGCAGGTAAAGTTACTCAGAATTTGGAGCTGATTGTTAAAATTGACACATTGCACAGTTCATAAATAGGATCAATTGATTCTCAAACTTCCTAAGAATATGACAGACTTGAATCAGTTCCTGAGTTAGATCCTTTCGACTACTTCTTGGGAGAAGTTTAAAGTCAGAATCTAGAGACCTCTGCAACTGCAGGAAATCCTCGGACCTGGCGTGGAGCATACGGGGCAGCAGCCCCTGCAATCCCCCCACACACTGTCAGGCGCACGCTCCACTGAAGTTTTATTCTTGGAATTTACACGTGTCTTTTTTCCTGTATTTTATTTAGGACTGGAGCAAATTCTTAAATACCACTTCTTTGCCCCAAGACCACCTAGCAGATTCCTATTCCACTTACGAGAGTAAAATTGATATAATCCTCAAATTGCCAGGACAATGAACATTCAACAAATAATATAACGTACTCTCTTGGTGTGGGCATTTAGCCTAGTGGTTAAGACTCCAGTGTCCCTCATCAGATTATCTGAGTTTGATTCCTGACTCTTGATCCTGACTCTGGTTTCCCGCTAACACAAACCCTGGCAAGCAGTGGTGATGCCTCAAGTAATTGGGTACCTGCCACTCATATGGGAGACCTAGACTGAGTTCCTACTTCCTGCTTTGGAAATTTGTGAGTGAACAAGTGAACAGACATCCTCTCTCTCTCTCTCTAGCATATGCACTCTCTTCCTTTGTCCCTCTCAAATAATTAAATTAAATTAATGTGCTTTTTTCTACCAATTATTCATCACATTCTTTTTCCTGTAGTTATTTTCCTCCAAGCAATGTTGACTATGTTTAGCCTCTAAATCCCATATTTAAATAAGTTTTTAGTTTAATAATTGAATAAAGTACCTTCTCCGTGCTAGGTTATAGGTTAAGGAATACATGTATACTGATTAACAAATTAGACTGATCCTTGTCTTCATGGAACTTACAGACTAGTGACACACACACACACACACACACACAAAATGAACAAAAGAATATATGTATGCCGGGGCTGGCACCACAGCACACTTGGTTTATCCTCTACCTGCAGTGTCAGCATCCCATATGGGTACCAAGTTCTAGTCCCGGTTGCTCCTCTTCCAGTCCAGCTCTCTACTGTGGCCCAGGATGCAGTGGAGGATGAACCAAGTGCATGGGTGCCTGCACCCGCGTGGGAGACCAGGTAGAAGCACCTGGCTCCTGGCTTCGGATTGGCGTAGTGTCAGCTGTAGCGGCCATTTGGGGAGTGAACCAATTGGAAGGAAGACCTTTCTCTCTCTCTCTCTGTTTATAATTCTACCTGTCAAATAAAAAAAAAGAACATATGTATACTTAATAGGGAACTCTGATAAAAGAAACGAGAAATAAAAATTAGTGCATTGTAAAAGCAAGTAACAGAGAGGAGAATGTAGACTCTAAAGTAGAGTAATCAAGAAAGCTCTCTCTGAGAAGACTGCATTTAAACTAAGACCTCATGGCTGAAAAAATCCACCATTCAGTGCATGTGTAGTAAGTCTGGAGACAAGAAGTTACTGAAGACCCTTTCCACCAGAGTTAATTGCAGAAGCAAAGGCCCCAAATAAAAAGAAAAAAAATCTTGATGTTTATGGGAAATGGGGAAGAGGGCGTGGGACTCAAAGCAGTCGGAAATGATGATGATGAAGATGATGATAGGTAACGATGATGAAGATGATGATGAGATAGATGGATAGACAGACAGATAGGTGTAGACATCTGAAAATGTGAGTAGGGTCAGAGGATGACAGGTTTTGTCATAATCCAGGCAGAACAGCAATCCCTAATTCAATATGGTATTTCTTTCAGGTAGCAAAAAGTTGTAAAAAAAAATGCAGAGCTCTGATGAACTGATGATTTGCGTTCTGAGGGCCCACCTGAACACTGAGTGCACCACTGCAGGGCTTGCTCCAATAATGTGCCACCACAGCCAGCAAGCCCACGTGGCAGACCCAGCAACAGGACATGGCACAGGAGGAACGCTGAGGGATCTCTAGGCAGGCTGCCAACACTCTTGCCCTGGGACGGGCCATGGCAAGGAAACCTTCCTTGCAGCAGTGGGAGACAACCACGCGTGAGCAATGCGCTAGAGAGACCCCATCTGAGACTCAGAGCTCAAGATTTTCACTGGAGGATAGTTACAGATGCACAAGTGATCAGCCTTAATTAATGAAATTCCAGACCCCTAGAAGGAAAGTCGGCTTTCAGTGCCCCAGGAAGGCAAAGTAACTTTGTCAGTGACTCTAACTCTGCAAAGGCCGCTTCCAGATGCCGGCCAAGGACCAAACTTAGGGCCATTGACAGACAACTGCCTCAGGCCTACTATGGTCTTTTCTGCACAGCTGCCAAGATGGAGATGGGTCGAAAGCTTCAGAGAGAAGGACATTCAGGAGTTTAGAAGATTGGTCTTCAAATCGGAAGCACTTCACCTGTTCCTACAAAAGTCTAGTCGGAATTTAAACGCACCTTGCATTCTTCCTCCGGTACAAGGATATAGTTCAATTTCTGCCTCCATTCTCCCAGTGAATGCTTCACTCCCTGAAAATATGTGGGTATCATTCGCATTAATGCTTGCGATATTTGATACATGACCGTATGTGATATTTCCTGGCTATTTTCTCTCATTTTTCATCTTAGACTGTAAACCTTTTCATGGAAAGTGCAAGGGTCGTTTGTGGTTTTGCAGGTCCCTTATTCCCTGGAAAAGAAGAGGCCACAGAAGTAATTATAGGATGAATAAGTAAAAGAATGAGAAAAATGTAGGACAAATGTACAGAAGTGTGGGTTCTTTCTGCATTTTATTTTTATGTGTTTAGAATACAATGTTTAAATTCTCCAAGGCAGCAAAACCATACTGACCAAAATCATTATTGTGACATATGTTGTCCAAGATCAAAATGCATAACATATGTATGCATGAGTATTTTCATTTTCACAATGTCGTTTGCTTTTTGATTAAAATAGTGTCCAGTGTGTTAACGACAAAAGAGTTGAGTTTATTTCCAAAGGAAAAATAAATAAGCATGTGGAGCAACATCATATTTCATTGTGGAGTTGGTTTTATTATTTTATCTCCTAGTAGCAAAGTGAGCATGTTTATTATTGTTTTAAACTTCACCAGTCACCCCAATGGTTTCCTATGTTTGTTTATTTTGGGTTGTGGTTTTGATTCCTACATAAATGTTTACAGATCTTGTCAGCTTTCAGACTACTTTTAGAAAGACTATATCCTCTGAAGGTAAGAATTTATAGTCTTCTGGATCTATGAACAAAATAGGGGGCCATGAACAGTGGTATGAATAGTGATGGAAATAGATTCTATTACAATAGAATTAATCTGATTCTACCCTGTCTTTCCTGAAGACATAAATACCAAGCCCCAGAAAATAGTCCTCCTCCAAGCATACCAGGTCTTGGACTTACCACTAAGTTTGTAACAATAGTGGTGGGTGGACACATAACAATTAGGAAGTGGATTTCAACCACTAACCCATTCATAAATGCTTCAGAAAACGCCTTCAGACATAAACCATTTCTTTGTCCTTGCCAAAGACTGCATACACAACTTAGATGTTGAGAATTTTTTTTCCTACTTTGCAATGGATAGGGAGAATTTGAAAGCTGAACAAATGCCAATCAGTTGGAACCATTTAGATACCTATACAAATAACTTAAGTAAAATGTCCCCTTTTCTAGAAGTACTAAACATTTTTCTATTTAATTCTATGAAAGTAATTTCCTATGTTCTTCTTTCCCTCAGCTAGGTTGCTTCCTAGGTTCATGGCACAACTGAATAGTCTGATTGGGAAGAGTTTGGTGAAATTAGGCAACCTTTGGTTCCAATCTATATTTCCCCCACTTGCTAACTGAATGACTTTGGTGATTTTATGTACTCTCCCTAAACATCAATTTTCTTATATCTGAAATGGCATAATGATTAACTTCCCAAAAGGTCTTATGAGATACTTAACATGAACTGTATAAGTTGTGTAGCAGAATGCATGGTAGTAGTACCTAGCCAAACATTTTATAAAGGAGTAGTAGTGGGGCTGGTGCTGTGGTATAGCGAGTAAAGCCACTGCTTGCAGTGCCGGCATCCCATATGGGCACTGGTTTGAGTCTTGGTTGCTCCACTCCTGATCCAGCTCTCTGCTATGGCCTGGGAAAGCAGTAGAAGATGGCCCAAGTGCTTGGGCCCCTGCACCCACGTGGGAGACCCAGAAGAAGCTCCTGGCTCCTGGCTTCAGATCGGCATAGCTCCGGCCATTGCAGCCAATTGGGAAGTGAACCAGTGGATGGAAGTCGTCTCTCTTTCTTTCTCTCCCACTCTCTCTGCCTCATACTTCCTGTAACTCTGCTTTCAAATAAAAATAAATAAAATATTTAAAAAGTAGTAGTAGTGTTTGTTGTAACTGTACCAGTATATGTGTTCAATTCAACTGTACATGAATCTGTTATAATGAAAATTATTTTCTCTATTCAGAAGGAAATATTTGCTAATGCAAGTTTAGTATCTTATGTTTAGTAGGGCTGACAACTGTAAAGTTATTCCAACTTTCCCCTAATGCAGCTTTGGCCAATGGCAACAGCTTTATGGATCAGTGGGAAGGGAAGGAGAATCCCTTAATCAGGGAAGCGAGTGATTCCCTGAAGCCCCCACATGTAGATCAATGGATCCCTCTGCATACAAGGAAAGCCAAGAGGGAAGTTCGGGATCTCCAAGCTCTATGGTAAATGCAGCTGTGGAAAAGGGGTTGTGAATACCTTCTGGCTGCCTAGACAGCTTTTGTTTTTTTCATTTCCAGATACTGTTTTAAGGAATTCACATGTGGTGGCTTATTTAGCTTTCTCAAGAACCTAACACTACGGCAATGTGTTAGTCACTCGCGATGGCAGCACAGAGAGGAGAAAGGAGGCTGCCACGTCGCGTGGGTCAGCTGTGGTCTGAGATGGGTTCCGACTCACATGAACGAAGTACTGACATTGTCAAGCCGTCAGAGTGGCAGGAGGGTCGGGGCCATCTCAGACATCCCAGAGAGCCAAATGGGGCTCAGAGGAACCCAAATTCCCCCAGTGCTGACAGTGTGGTGACTCTGGTGACAAGTAGGCTTTAGATTCCCAGCTTTTAAACTTCTGGGAATTTAGCTCTCATCCTCTGCTACGTTTCCCGAGTGGTTGCTGGACAGATATGTTTAGAATGTGAGTTGACTGCAAATAGTTTATCTGTCTGGGGATAAGGAAGCAGGATGATGTCACTGTCCATGAAGATGGCACGAGGCAGCTGGAAGTTCATGAGATGCATATGTTGGACAAGTATGCTAGTGCTTACAGCTCTTTCAGTATGAAAAAAAGAAAGAAAGAAAATCCAAAAAGCCTAAGCATGGATGTGCTGGTTTCACATCTCCCCTGTCCTGTGACCAGATTATGATCCTTTCCTATTTTTGCACAAACACAGTTAAAGGCACTGAATATTCTTTGCTGCACTTTCTTGTGTAACAGACGTCACCTGCATGGCAAGTTGATGCCGGCTAATGAACTAGAGCCCCGCCAGGGCCTCGGTCCTCCCTGCCTGGCCTCACACACATTCGAGGCTTTTTCTGTGCCTGGTGGACAGCTTCTAAAAGGCAGTGCAGAGAGAGTCTGTGAGAGCCTTGTCTTTTTTAAACCTGGCCTCAGATGTTATCATGCATTACTTCTGCCATGTCCTATTATTCAGGAAGTCATAAAGAGGACCCATGGTTAAGGGGAGGAACATAGACTTCACCCTCCCGTGGGGTAAGGGAAGGTATCTGGGTGAAAATATGAGACCTTGACATACCGTAGCCACTTGTGAAGTCCAGTCTGCCTCAGAGGTCTCAGGCACCTCCGAATCAGCTTATCTGAGCTTTCACTAATTCTTCTTCCGTTCCTTCCTGTCCGCTCTTTCCTCCTGCCTTTCGATTTTGGTCGTTGATCAGAAACCACCAAATTGCTCAAACTGTGATCTTTTACGTCATTATTGGCACTGAGCAGGTCATGCGTGTTCACTGGTGGCAGATGTAGTAGTTAGAATGTTTAACAAGTGGAACTACACAAGCCCTCACCATAGAATAGGCGTCAGTCGTGAACAATCAGTGCAGTCCCACAAGCACAAGTCAGCTGAGTACTGGCCCTGTTCATATAAAATGAATTGATGGGAAATCCACCTATTTTAGAAAGATTTACTATTATAAACAGAACATTTGGCTTCCATTCTAATGTTTGAGTACTTTGATCACTAAATCCATAATTAATTAATTAATATTGCATGCATCTAGGCATCTAGCACACAATGATCCACATAATGGAAGACCATAAAGTCCCTAGTTTTGTTTTTTGTTTTTTGTTTTGTTTTTTTTTGTTTTGTTTTGTTTTTTTTTTTTGACAGGCAGAGTGGACAGTGAGAGAGACAGAGAAAGGTCTTCCTTTTCCGTTGGTTCACCCCCAATGGCCACTGCAGCTGGCGCACCGCACTGATCTGAAGCCAGGAGCCAGGTGCCTTCTCCTGGTCTCCCATGCAGGTGCAGGGCCCAAGCACTTGGGCCATCCTCCACTGCACTCCTGGGCCACAGCAGAGAGCTGGCCTGGCAAAGGGGCAACCGGGACAGAATCCGGCACCCTGACCGGGACTAGAACCTGGAGTGCTGGCACTGCAGGTGGAGGATTAGCCTAGTGATCCGCAGCGCCGGCCTACAGTCCCTAGTTTTGAAAAGTCTGAGCAGTCATCTAGTCCAACTGGACTCATTAGAAAGTGATTGTTTCTTACTATTAATAATAGCACATTTTTACTCTAGTAGAACGAGGAACTGCTGAAAAGCACACAAAAGAAAATAACCTGTGTTCCAAAATGCCAAAGCTAACTTGTAAGAATGTTGCAATATGTATCATAATATACTTTAATATATAAGGACAAATAATACATAAGCATGACATTACATAATAAAGGTTTTAACATACAGCAACAAATACTTTACTATCCTTTGTGTATAACAACATATTTTACAGCATTTTCTCATGCAATTAAATATTTCTCTAAAAAACCTTCTTATTTAATTATAATGGTGTATCATAATTTAATATATTTTTACTTTAGATATTTAATTATTCCCAAAATTTTACTATAACCAATAAAAATGTGATTGGATTCTAGGTTATATTTATGATTTTTTTATCTGTTGAATTTTCTAGAATTAGAGTTATCATTTGCATTAGTATGGATTGTTTGCTTTACATAAAGGTTATATAAATTTAGTCTTCCATAATACATGCATGGGACAGCTCCTCCAAAGCTCCCACACCAGTCATTATTTTCATTTTCTAAGATTTAAAAATGCTAGTGACATTTCAAATATGAGAGGTGGCTATACTATATTACTGATTTTATTTTAAATATAAGAAATTTAAAAATTAGGATATTACATCGAGTCCTTGTTTTTAAATATCAATTCCAGTTTTCTCATCAACTAACTACATTTTTAAAGAGTGAAATAATATGCTTTCACAATTAGTTTTAAATGCCCTAAGTTTCATACGAAAATTCTAATATTTTGAAATACTACTTCTTCAAAGTGTTCCATTTATTTTACATTCTCTATTTTTGCTCTTTTAATGGGATACACTTAAGCTTATTTAATGAGTTGTAGAAGCTTTAGAGATAAAGTTCTCAGAAATCATCCCTTTGTTTAGTTTGTAGATGAGACTACATACTTTGTTTTAGAAGCTGTGGTTACTATTAGCCTTAAGCTTAAATGTAAATCCCTTAACTTGTAGGCCAATGATTTGCTGTGGCACCTCATTTTTCAAATATTAATTGATTTAAAATAATTATTCTCCTACTACAGATAACAAATGGACTTAAATCTCAAGGATAAAATCTTGCATTTTCACAAGCTCATTATCTTATCATTTAGGAATAGATTATGACATCCCAGAGGCACATCCAGTGACTCCTTTAATCCCCCTGGCGGGCACGCAAGGTGGCAGCGGACTCTTGGAGTCCCAGCAGAGGTGCAGAGCCCGCCAGTAGCAAGCTCAGAAGGAGGCTCTGGCTCCAAGCGCTACAGCTTGTCACAGCGTATGGACAACGATACTGGAAATTCAATCAGCTACTATTTCCGTAGGACTGAATACTTAAGAAACACTTTAAACATAAGGGCATTTGACAAACCCACTACCTCACACTCATGTACCACAACTAACAACTAGGAACATAATGTTTCAAAGGAAAGCAGAATTGCCTAAAATTCAGGAGGCCTGTGCCCCACATTACAGTTGTTTACTGATCATGTGCATTTCTGCAAATTAAAAAACTCACGGGCCTGAATTTCTTCATCTGTAAAGTGGGGTTTTCACTAGGTGATCCTGGATAGCTTTCCAACTCCAACAATTCTTTAAATGAGGTTGGAAATAAGAATAATCTCGTTTTCCATGTTGAATTACCTATTCACATAATTTAATACTTGCAAAGTTACAATCATTATGTACACTACATATGATCTGCAGTTTAGCTAGGTATTTCCCTTACACAGATACCATCTCAAATAAATTCTCCTTAACAGTTCCAAATAATGAAATCTTTACTTACATTTTCTACACTCATTTCCTTTAGTAAAATAACTTGTCCATGGTGGAAGCATGGTTAGTAAAAGACAGCGAACTGGAAATTTTTATTTCCAAAGCTGGTAGAATACCAACGTAAAAGAAATAAATACAGAAATGGATTTTTAAGATGGTTGGCTACATGAGGTCTCTATGTAATACTTTCAGCTGAAACAGAAGGAAAACAACCAAATAGTACCAAGTATTTTATTACTATTGGCTAACACTAAAGCAAACAGAAAAATGGAAATTATTGTATGCCCAGTAACAATAATCCAATACCACAGCATGAAAAATATAAGTTTATAAATAGGTTAGTATCACTTTGCGCAAAGATTTTTGTCATTTTATTTTATGGTCGTTGCGGTTTTACTGAATTTTAATTACAAATAAGGTAAGTTTATTACAGATTTTTATATTTAAAGAACAGAAAATAAAACCTGGTTTTAGATTCTGTTAAATCATCAGTTTTAAGGTTGTAGTTATTTCCTTCTGTAAAACTGAGGAACTTTCTGAAATATGAATTTTGTCTAAATCATTTTTGTCATTACATTGTATTTTCCCCGTGACATCTTATTTCTCCCTAGTATAACTCAAAAAGTAATGAGCATGTTCATTTCAGGGGAAAAAAGAGTTCTCTTAAAAACTAAGAAGTAAGGAAATTCAGGTAGAAGTTGACCGTTTTCTACTTTAAAATATTTTCATGACCAGTATTTGATCAGTAAAACCACACAATTTAAGAAAGATCTAATTTAGATGAGTTATCTGTCACAAAGAAATTAATATAGCATCCCATGTCATTTCACTTATCAAAATCACTGCTTGGGAACACCTTTTTTAATAAAAGAATATTTATTTGAAAAGCAGAGTTACAGAGAGGGAGAGACTAAGGGGGTGCAGGGGAAGAGAGAGAGAGAGATGTCTTCCATCCACTGCTTCACTCCCGAAGTGGCTACAACAGCCAGGGGTGGGCCAGGCAGAAGCATGGAGTTCCATCTGGGTCAAATATGTACGTACAGGAGCCTAAGCACTTGGGTCATCCTCTGCTGCTTTCCCAGGTGCATTAGCAGGGAGCTGGGTTGGGCGTGGAGCAGCCAGGACTTGAACTCTGCTCATGTGGCATGCCAGCATTGCAGGTGGAGTTTACCCTGCTGTGCTACAACGCCAGCCTTGGGAATGCCTGGAGTCCTGGCTCCTCTGCCTCTGATCCAACTTCCTGCTGGAGTGTACCCCAGGAAGCAGCATTTGATGGTGCGAATTCTTGGGTCCTCCATGTGGGAGACCTTGATTGAATTCTGGGTTCCTGGATTTCACCTGGCCCAACCCTGGCTGTTGCTGGCATTTAAGGAGTAAAACAGTAGATGGAAGATCTCTCTCTGTCTCTTTCTCTCTGCCTTCAAATAAATAATAAATAAAGCTTTAAATATACAAACTGGAGCAGGTGCTACAGCACAGCTGGTTAGGCCATATTCCACAATGGAGTCCCAGTTGGGATTCAGGCTACGCTGCTACTGATCCAGGTCTCTGCTGATGAGCCTAGGAAGCAGCAGATGATGGCTCAAGTACTTGAGTCCCTGCCTCCCATGTGGGAGATGTGGATGGAGGTCCTGGCTCCTGGCTTCAGCCTGGCCCAGCCCCAGTTGCTGCAACCATTTGGGCAGAGAACCTATGGATAGAAAATATCTATCCTTGCTTTTAAGTAAACAAATATTTAAAAAAAAATATGCATAATAAATAATAAGAACAACTTCTTGAAACCACTTGAAAACAAAAAAGCTGGTGGCCTCTGGAGGACACCACCCTTGTATGAGAGGCTTGAACTTGACTGGCTTTTCTCTTAAGAGCACTCCCCAATTTTCAGTTTTCAGCAATTTTTTAATTTATTTGTGTTTATGTAAAAGAGCAACAGAGAGATGGAGAGACAGAGAACTCTCCCATCCACTGGTACACTCTCCAAATGTGCAAAACAGCCAGGGCTAGGCCAGGCCAAAGCTCTTGAAATAGATGGACTCACACTCCCAGGCATTTGGAAGAGGCTTCCAAGTGCAAACCAACATTGACTGGTTAATCAGTAGACAGGGCACACCTGAGAAGTCAGTGAGCTTGGAGGTATGTCAGCAGAAACTTCCCAAACTGAAATGAAAAAGTTAAATATCATTAGAAGATAGGTAAGAACATTGAAGCACAGTGGGATAATTACCAAGGGATAACATGTGTGTCATTGGAATACTACAAGAAGAACCAGAGGAGCGGGGCTGGCACTGTGGCACAGAGGGTTATCACCCTGGCCTGAAGCGCCGGCATCCCATATGGGCGCCAGTACTAGTCTCTGCCATTGCCTGGGAAAGCAGTAGAAGATGACCCAAGTCCTTGGGAGGGAGACCCGGAAGAAGCTCCTGGCTCCTGGATTTGGATCGGCGCAGCTCCAGCCGTTGCGGCCAACTGGGGAGTGAACCATTAGATGGAAGACCACTCTGTCTCTCCTCTCTCTGTGTAACTCTGACTTTCAAATAAATAAATCTATATAAAAAAAAAGAACCAGAGGAGCACACAAGGGGTCAAATCTCAAAAGATACACACAAAACTTAAAATGTCTGTTGCCAACAACCCAGGGTCAAAATACATGAGACAAAGCTGATAGAACTACAGGGAGAAATAGACAAATTCGCTCTTACGGATGGCCACCTCAAAATCCCTCTCTCGGTATTAAGTAGATAAAGCAAAGGCCTAAGAACACAGTAATCTAATCGACATCATAGAATATGTAACCGAGTACAGCACCGTGCCTTCTCCCGAGCACGCAGGGAACATACTCCAAGGTGAACACTATTCTCGAACAGAACACTCCTGAAAAATAAGATAATAGAAATCACACAACGTACATTCTCCAACTCTAAGGAACTAAAATAGAAATCAGTAACAGAAATAAATCTGAAAAATCCAAAGACAGAGAGTAGACACATTTCTAGAAGCTATATAGGTCAAAAAAGTTCTCAGGAGAAATGATCAAATATCTGTTAACCAAATGTAAAAGCAGCGCTGACAGAGAAATGGATCAGAGCATAGAACTGGGCACTAAGGAAACAACCAACCCAGCTCAAAACGGGGAAACAAAAAATCAGAACTGAAACTCCATAAAGAAGATAGGCAAGCTGGACAGGAGCGCAGGCAAAGAAGGTGCGCAGCGTGTGTGATTAGAACTGCAGGTTGAAGTAACAGTGAAACACCACTGCATATCCCTGTTACAAGGGCTGAACCCAAACACTGAGTACGCCAAATGCTGTGGAGAATGAGAACGGAGCAATGGGAATTCTCATCCATTGCTGACGGGAACGCACAGTGCACAGCCACTCCGGAAGAGAATGTGGCCATTTCTTATGAAGCAAAAGAACAGTTTGTAGCTGAAGCAAACCATCTTCTAGATATGTCTTCAGTTGAGTTACAAATTGTGTTCCAGTAATATCTGACAGGAATGGCTCTAACAGTTTTATTCACAATCATCACCCAATCGGGAGCAACCAAGATGTCTTTAATAAGTGATTGGGTAAACAAACTGTAGTACCTCATGCAATAAAGTACTATTCAGGGGTAGACAGGGGAAAACCTCAGTCTGAACCCAGAATGTTGAATTCCAGAGCCCAGGGGTGGTAGGAGGGATAAAATGAGTTTGGACACAACTTAGGAAAGAGGGGTTGTGACTCATTAATTGGGACAAAGCACTAACATGAGACGTTAATGGGGGAATGACATGAGGGGTGCATAGGAACTGCTTGTATTCACTACCTCACAAGTTTTGTTTTGTAAATTTAAAACTTCTGAAATAATGTGTTAAAAAAACACAATCAAGGCATAAAAAGACATGGAAGAACTTTAAACAAAGAGTTCAAAGAGAAAGAAGCTGATCTGCAGAGACTACACACTGTATGACCCAGGGTTACACCTTCTGGAGAAGATCAAACTGGAGAAACCGGGAAAGACCAGTGGGTGCAGGTGCTGATGGGGAAAGAGGGATGAAAGGATGATGTGCAGTTCACTCTGGCTAAAATCTATAAACTTCTGTATCTAAGAACGTGATAAAAAGTGCCTACCTCAGAGTGTACCGCAGGGATTAAGTGATAACATTAACAAACAGTTATTGCAAGTTACAAAATACTGGTGCTGATTCTGATCCTGGCTGTGCTGAGTACTTGTTGGGTTTTCTACCACCCGTAATTTTTTTTTTTAATACTGTTAGGCCCAAGCCAGGATCGGGTCTTTCCAAAGCCTGTACTTCCTTCTCCCTTTTCCACTTTCCGATGGAGAAGGAGAACCCTCCATGGGTGGAGGAGGTAACTGGATGGGCAGTAATGGTGGTTGCTCATGGTTCCACTCTTGGAGTGCTATGATTTATTTACCTAGTAAAGTTGAAGTCAATCAAGCAACTTCTTAGAAATGCCTTAGATTCTTCTCTAGCAAAACGTGTGTGCTTTTATGAAAGTTTTACCAAATAACTGAATATTTTTAAAGCCATCATGTAAATATAATAAGTAGCTAGAATTATAGCAAGAAGTATCAGGGACTAAAGAAAACTGTGATGGTTCTTAACAGACATAATATTCTAAAGATGAGTCTGAAAGGCCATCCTTATTTAGGTATTTTAATCTTATTTTTACTAAAAATAGATTATAAATTTATTAGCTAGGTTATACGTTTTCCTCTGATAACAATTTTTTCTGAAACTTAGTAACAGCAATGTAGATTGTCCTACAGCATTCATTTATACATTGAACCACCACAACTGTTTTCTTTATGAATTAAAATGATTACAGGGAAAAGTTTCTTAGGTCATGGCTTCCTGTACCTTACCAATATGAATACATGACAACTGCTTTTTCATAGATTGACATGAAAATATTTCCTAAACATTTTAGAAGTCTGGGTTTTTTAAATGTCTTTTAATTAATTGACTAATACTTCTATAATGGATAATGATGTTATTACTAAATCTAAAACCTACAACACCCTGAAATTATCTGGCTTCTTCTTCCCTAAAATTTGAGAAATACTTAACATCATCTTGGAAAAACACTCCTGGCTTCTGAATAAAAACCTTTCTTTAGCTTCTTCGTATTCAGTTCTTACTTCATCACAGCTGCTAAGCAATACATACTTCAGGATATTTGCAAGACATAAACAAGGTTATAAAATTGATTTTCTGAATTAAAAATTCTTGGAATCAAAGATAAAGCAGAATAAGAATTTATTTCTCTCTTCAGGCAAAATATCTTCTGAAAGATATTCATTGCAGATGGAGATTTTTAAACCAAAAGAGCACAAATAATATTATTTATAAAATGAAAATATAAAAAACATTTGACTTCCTGAAGCTTTTCTCTGACTCTGGATTTAGCCAAGTTACAGAAATGTCAACAATTCTTTAGATGATTTTCAAAGGGTCACTCCTCTGTCTTATTTTATATCTCTCTAAAATGTTATTTCCAAAAGTATGCATTGCAAATAAGGCTATTTTACCAGGCCTTTCCGTCTTAGGCCTCACTTAAAACAAAAATTTTTGGTACCATGGCAAAATGTACTTTGAGTCAAATTCTTCTATTTCAATCCAGCTGGCAAATGTGAGGAAAAAGCCCAAAACACAAATCTATCATTTGCAATTGGCATAATCCCCATTCTTGGCATAGGAAAGTATTAATTAAACATGCTTGCAGAAACGTCCTCTCAACATATTTAAACTAATTGCCTTTCATTGAGATTTTATGCCAACGATGGAAGGGTTGCCCTGATCTATGTATATCAAGACATATTTTAGGAAGATATCTTGTTTCTATGTGCCTGGCTGCATTTTAGATCTGTCTTCTATCCAAAAGAAGTTTCAGAAACACTTTTTTATATGTAACCATTTTTCTCCAGACTTTACCAACATAAACTTGGTTACAGTCAAAGTAGTAAACTGTATACTTACCTATCCTTATGTGTAGGCAGTGCTGAGTAAAGGAATTACAATGCTCAACAAAGTTTCCACAGGGATGGCTTTTCTGTTAACACATGTGTTTGTTACATCTAATGTCTCATGGAGAGATTTTCCTCTCTAATTCTGGTTATCCCAGGGAAAATCTCTGGGGATCTTTGCTCCCAGGGAATCTACTTCATTCATCCACTTAATTTTGTCAACAAATATTTGTTAACTTCTGAAAGTATGTCAGAGTCTTATAAATCTTGTGTATACAACATTGACAAAAACCAACATAAATCTCTGCTTTAATGCATTTTATATCCTAGTAGGAACAGTAATGGATTAGCAAAGTAAATAGGTTTGAAATAGCTCACACACACACACACACACACACACACGCACACCATTAGGAGCTATGAAGAAGATTAATGAGAAAAGGGAGTGCGAATGAGTACTTACGGAAGGAAATGCACCATTTTCATTTCTGTGGGTGTGAATGAAAGTAGCTGGTAACATTTCTTCTTGTGCCACTAAACTCTAAATTCCGTATGATTGGAATTTTTCTGTCTGATTCACCACAGTATTTCTAACATATATAAAATTGTGCTGTATATATATTCAGTGTATAATAAACACATAAATTGAATGACTGCACTACTGCTAAAATCTAAGAATGCTAACCACAAAAACTGACATTTGTCCTGTTCTGCAGATTCTACTTCTAAGTATTTCTGGTGTAACCATCACCTTAGACTTTATCAGGTAGCATTGCCACCATTATTTTGTAAATGATGAATTGAATATTCAAGCACAATTGTATTTCCTGGAATCATCTATTTAGAATAGTGTAGAACACTATCGAGGATATAAAGGAATAGCCATGTGAGTTGAACCCACAAAACCAAGATGAATACATTTTTCCATCTTGGGTCTATAAGAACTGTTGAATTTTCATTAGAGTATTTCTTAAAATCCAACTTAAGAATGCTCCAGCTGACCAACTGCTGGAGACAATTCTTTTTTGAAAAACTTTATGCATATCAAGATAACAGATTTCACACATTCCATATATACAATTTTAAGTCCATAGTGATACGGGCCACCCTCCCTCCTCCTTCCCCTTTTTTCCCTCCACTGTCAATTTTTGTAATGACATACTTTCAATTTATTGTACAGTCACAGGATTAATCCTCCACTAAATACAGAATTCTAAATGGCTCTCTTGTGTTTCTGTACTTTTTGCAGGGAGAAGCCCTGAGAGCTTGGGTTTAGGACTGTCTCATCAGGGATGTATGCACTCTGAAGATTTTTGGAAAAAAAAAGTGTCTCCCCCCTGGAGCAGACCACAGGTTTCTTTTCCTTCTTTGTAATGTCAATCACAGTAAAGACAATGGAGTCTACCAATGCCAAGGTCAGGCAGCTGTGTGGCTCATGTTAAAACATTCACTTTTTTACTGTAATGGAAATTTGAAATACGTTATCTCAAAAACTAAGAAGTAAAGGGAGAGGGATGGGGAGGTGGGAGACAAAGAGAAGGAGGGAAGAAGGGAGGGAGGGAGGGAGGGAGGGAGGGAGGGAGGGAGGGAACATCATTATATCCTTAGAATTGTATCTATGAATTATATTGAGTCTTCAAAATTAATTAAAATTTTAAAAATGAAAATGTTAAAACAATTCAGGTTCCCTAAGCTTGACATTCCTCCACTGTGACACAACCCTGCTATGTGTGAAGGACCCACTTGTGCCCATTTGCCTCATCCTGCTGGGGTTGTTGGGAGCCAACAAACAGAAAGCTCATGCTACTCACTGCGCCATGAGTAATTTATGAGCCGGGAGTCTTGTGTCTTCTGCCAGCAGTCATGAATCTCTGGCTGCCTGACTTCCTGGCTGTCAGCTAAGGTGAATGGCCAGACGCTTCACAGTTCTTGACTGTAGCGTTCCATTTAACAAAAACTTAAACAAATTACTTCTGCATCTACGTTTTGTAGAATTAATTTCCAAAAGCATCTACTTGGGTGGCCAGTGAGTGATATTTCATTTTGTTCCCAGGTCTTCAAACAAATAAACTACATTTGAATAGCAGTTTTCAAACTTTCCTTGTACTAATTACAAGATCATACCTTATGGCAAGTAAATATATCATTGAATTCATGTAGCTCATACCAAATAGTACGGATTCACATAATTCATAACTGTACAGTTCACATTAATTTCACTTCAGGTAAAATTGTAATATCTCCAAAGTATAATTATATCTGCAAATGTTTATTGTAGCAATCTGATACATATGCAAATACTTACGTAGGAATAGAAATGATATAGGAAAGTACAGATGGCGCGCAAGAGAAGCAACATGAGCTGCTTATACTGCCAGAGCACGAGTTTGGTTATCTTAGTCCCAAGAAAGACTAAACCTGGGAGTTAGTCACATCATGATGGAACTCCTTCCTGTCTTAAGTTTAGCTATAAGGAAGGCTGCAGTTGCCACTTACATGCAGGATCATGGCAAAGGTCTTATCTGCATTTCTTACTAGTATACAGTCAGTCATTATAGTCCTTATGTCAGAAAGAACTCTGAGGTCTTAGCAAGTCACTTAATTGGAAATCATCATAATTCCTAAAGCATAGTCCTTATAAAGAGCTTGTTACAGCACCTGATCAGGGACTAAATTCTCAACTGATATTACGTCCTTACCTACATAATTTGTATATCTCCAAGATCACCTCTTTTGATATTAATTAGGTATCACATCATAGATTGCAACTCTACCCTAATTTTGAAGATGAAGAAAATAAAGCTTGATGAGGTTAGCTAATTTGGCAAGGGCAAACATCTGTTAAGTATTGGGGTTGCACAATAAACTTGTGTCTGTGATTTCATTACACCACGTGTAGTCCCAGTCGATCCTGAATAAGATCAAGCAGGAACTGGTAATAATAGACTTACAACCAGAAATAACTAAAAGACATTTTAGTAGATGAGCAGGGCAACTTGATTTGTGACCAGCAGGTCAAGGAGACCCAGACAGACAGGGAATAGTATCAGTGGGTCCAGCAGCAGCAAACAAGACCCCAGTTATGGGGCAGGATTTTGAGGGCACATTTCCAAAATTTTCCAAAAGAAATACTGGTCAGGGCAGGACCAGAAGTCTTAGAGGAACAAGTTAGTGTACCAAGTGCCTTACCAAGGCAAAAAGCTGATGCAAAGCAGTTAGTATGAAAGCAAGACAGGGAGACTTGGGGTAAGGGTAGGGTAGGACCAGAGTTTCCAGGCAGCTGTAAAAGCAGGACAATTTGCAGAACGCTGGGACCCCGAGACAGCCTAGCTAATGAGTCTGAGTTTTTCTTCCCCCTCACATAAAACATACAGGGGCAAAATTAAGAGAGGTAAATAATGAACTTACAAGTTTTCTGTGGTATAATAAAGAAATGTGGGTACTAGGGGTCAAGCACTCTAGTGATGGTTTTATGTACTTTGCAATTTTCAGAACCATCTGCATCTGAATGTTTTAATACACATTGATGGAATTTCCTTTGGGGAGGAAAATGGAGAAGAATTCATAGAATGTGGTTTTGAGATCTATAATCCAACATCTAATGTTATCCACTATTTTAGATTTAACCCCACTAGCTAAAAGAATGAAAATTCAGATTTTACATGCACTTTTTAAGACAATGCCTGAGGCTAACATTCCGTTGATTCCAAATTCTACTTGGGCTTATATCTTGGTGAGCCAGGTCTAATCATATATTATCACCCAGGGTCTTTCTTGAAGTTTTACCTAGGTGAGCCTAATCATACATATCACCCAGGATCTTTCTTGAAGTTTTACCTCTAAATGCTAGCTAGAGACAAGGAGATGTTTCTAAGTGTATTTTTCCTGGGACTACACTGCAGTCCTTTCTTCTGGAACACATAAATGCTATTGAGAAAGGAGAGGTAGAATAATTGTGCATAAGGTGATCAGAGGTAGAAAATCTCTTTTTTGGGCCGGCGCCGAGGCTCACTAGGCTAATCCTCCGCTTGTGGCGCCGGCACACCCGGTTCTAGCCCCGGTCGGGGTGCCAGATTCTGTCCCGGTTGTCCCTCTTTCAGGCCAGCTCTCTGCTGTGGCCCGGGAGTGCAGTGGAGGATGGCCCAAGTCCTTGGGCCCTGCACCCCATGGGAAACCAGGAGAAGCACCTGGCTCCTGCCATCGGATCAGCGCGGTGCGCTGGCCGCAGCACGCTGGCCGCGGTGGCCATTGGAGGGTGAACCAACAGCAAAGGAAGACCTTTCTCTCTGTCTCTCTCTCTCTCTCACTGTCCACTCTGCCTGTCAAAAAAAAAATCTCTTTTTTTATTGGGCTCCAATTTGTTTCTTTCTTTCTGATCATTCACAGAAAGAGGTGAATCGCTTAAGTTATATAAAAAGGAAAATCAAAAACAAAAACCCTCATACTTTTATTTTCACATACAGATCATCTAGGAGAAAGCGGTACAGAACATACATCACACAGAGCAAGCCCAGGGAAGAGCTGCACAAGTGTATTCGTAGCCCATTTCTATTTGTAATTCCAGTCTCTCGATGCTGTGGACTAGTGAGCTAATACAATGTCCTGGAGGAGCTCCACCAGAGCCTTTGAAAATCAGGACTCAGAGCTGTTTCCCCCTGACTGGTGGAGGACTGATGATTTGAGGTCCACAGAATCTAAATATAACGAATGGTGTGTATGTCAAAGGAAACACTGCTAGATGCAAGGAAGACCCATGTAATTACAGGCTCACTTTCTACCAGAGAGCACTCCTGATCGTCCAGAAAATCCAGGTGAGCTTTACTGTATTTACATCAATTAATCAAGGCATTTAAGTATAATTACTGTCATGGCAATACATTTATATATATGGAACCTAGTCATTATTTTATGTGCAATTAATATTTACTGATTAACATTTTAATTTCACTTTATAATGTTTGCAAAGGATATGAGACATTTTCTCCAGGAGTGGTATCTGTAAAGTCAATGAGAAATTACTTGAAACTCATTTCTGAACATTACATTCAAAGTTTTGCACTCTCATTTGTTAAGATATGAGGCCTCCCTCCCAAAAATTCCTTCCAAGAAATATGCTAAAAACAAGACATTCTAACATACAAGATGCCTCTGTATCTCAACACTCTGGGCAAGGAGACAGATGAGTAGTTCCAATTCTGTCAAAAAGTGGTTAAGAAGCACATTCTAAGTTCTCATATCCAGATATTTCTCATACAGGTATCAGTTATAGTGTCACAGCCAAATAATTCACTGCTTACCAACACTCCATATCTCATTTCTGATGAGACAGACGCGAATCCTCTGAAATTCTCTACTTGATACATTTCAGAAGTCTAACTCAAAGTCACTGGACGTTGCAGTTTTCTAATTTCTCAGATTTAATTAAATCATGTTATTTGTATCTTATTTGGGGGTGGGAGGGAGAATAGCAACATAAAAGACAAGGCAGAATTTCCCAAGAGTACTTTCTTTCTTTTTTTTTTTTTCTATTCTCACTGCTTTTATTTGTAACACTGTAATGGTGGATTGGTCAGTGCAAACGAGAAAACTAAACAACAGACTTACACAGTGGCTAGCTGTCTTTATTCTCAAAAGACATAATCACATCCATAAAAAGTCTTAAGGAAATAACTTTAAAAAAAAGCTCCTAGGACTAATAAGCATATACAAGATTGCAGAACACAAGATGAATATACAAGATCAATAACATTTCTCTATTAGAAACAAATAACTGGAAATAAATTTTAAAAACAATATAGCACACCAAAGCATGAATTATCCTGAGATAAATTTAGCAAAATATGTGCAAGACATGTTGAGATCTCAAGCCGGCGCTGCGGCTCACTAGGCTAATCCTCCACCCTGCAGCGCTGGCACACCTGGTTCTAGTCCCGGTCGGGGCGCCGGATTCTGTCCCGGTTGCCCCTCTTCCAGTCCAGCTCTCTGCTGTGGCCCGGGAGTGCAGTGGAGGATGGCCCAAGTCCTTGGGACCTGCACTCCCAAGAGTACTTTCACATCTTTCTTTTACAACAATTCGGGGTTGTTTCTGAGATGTACAGGTGTCATATAAACATATACCGCGTTTTTGCACTTACAGGTAATCTTTCTTAAGGAACATAACTTCCTTGTGTCTCCTCGCTAACCTTTGAAGACAAAGCAGTAATGCACACACCACACAGTTTTGATCACGATGGACTACATACATGACGGTATCTCCAACAGGGCTCAGGTGTGTAACAGACTGTGTCTTCCAGGTTTGTGTAAACTTACTCCAGGACGCTCACACAATGAAATCACCTAATGATGCATTTCTCAGACTACATTCTCGTCAAACAACGCGTGACTGTAATTCTATGATTCAGTTTACACACTGTTATTATGTCAATTAACTAATGTAAAGTAACAAGCACATAAAAATCTGAATAAATTTCGCTGTATTGTTATTATTACCATGTAGTCCCTTTCCTCAAAGTGATGCCATTGTTCTTCTCAGTTTCACCAGTTTGTTAAAAAGCTACTTTCAAGTTTAGCAGCCACTATAAATTAATTGCATTTCATGTACCTGTTTTATATTTCAACCTCAGATCCATTGCCTTTCTGAATAATTTAAAGCTGGCCCAAGGGGTTGTGGTGCAGCTAGCTAGCTGATGCTTGGGACATCAGTATACTACATAGGAGTACTGGTTCAGGTGCTGGCTACTCTGTACTTCCAATCCACCTTCCTGCCAATGTGTCTAGGAGGCAGCTGATAAGGATAACAGTCCAAGATCTTGAGTTCTTGCCATCCTCATGAGAGATCTGGACGGAGTTTCTGGCTCCTGGTCTTGGCTATTGCAATCATTTAGGTAGCGAACCCAGAGATGGAAAATCTCTGTAATATGCTGTCATTGTGCCTTTTAAATAAATAAATACATTTTTTTAAAGTCAGGCAAAAAGGAGCTATGTTGAGGTGGGTGTTGTAGCATAGCAAGTTTGGCTGCTCCTTGGGAAGACTGCATCCTACATCAGAGTGCAAGTTCCCACTACTCTGCTTCCAACTGAGCTTCCTTCTAATGTATGTGGTGACAGCTCAAGTGCTTGAGTCCCTGTCATCCACAAGGGAGTCCCAGAGGGAGATCCTGGTTACTGATTTGGGCCTGACCCAGTCCTGCCATATCTCACTGTGGCCAATTGGAGATTGAACCAGCAGATGGAAGATTGGAAGATCTCTCTCTCTCTCACCTCTCCCTCTCAACCTTCTCCATCATTCTGCCTTTCAATTAAATAAATAAATATTTTTAAAAAAGAGAAACTGCGGTGAGTTTCCTGAAATGTGTGTATCCATTCATCTTTGGTAAGAAAATGTTTTATAATATTTGTTCACTTTAGTTATTCCATATGACTTTAATAGATGATACAAAAAAGGACAATGATTAAATATATTTATAAAAATGATTTGATTGACCTTTATAATCTTCGTGGGTAGTTTGTTTCCACATTCATAAAAAACAGGATCTATGTAAAAGTTTACAAAATCTTACTTCAATTGAGATTTCTATGAATGTTAGATACTCAAAGAATGAGATTGAGTCTAAATTATAAACATACTACCAACCAGATTTCTCTCCCCTAGAAAAGGCTGGGTCTACTTGGTTGCTCAGTTTCAGGTTATCCTTAATAATTCTTACTTCCTCCTCTCACTAGCGTTCCCACTGGTACTAACCTGGCACTTCCATTGCTTCCATTTTATTTCAAGCAAACTGTATCTCTCCTTCGAGTACTTTAATATCCTAATTACTCTTCCTGTGTCTGCTCTGTGCTTGTATCTCTGCACCCTATTCATTTGCTGTACTACAAAAAGAAGGCTATTCGAGAAACACATCCAACCTTGCTGTTTTTCTGAATCTTCCACTGATTACCTCTTCCTTTAGAACGAGGGACAACGTTCCTCAAGTGACCCAAATCATTTGAACTCTTCTCACCCGGCACTATATCTCTCGGTTGGTATCTACTGTTGAGGCTCATGTTGGGACACACTGAGTTAAGTTGCCACTAAGAAAGGGGCATAGCATGTATCAGGGTGCTGGCTCAAGTCCAGGCCACTGCACTTCCAATCCAGCTTCCTGGTAATGCACCTGGGAAGGCAGCAGATTATGGTCTACCCATGTGGGAGTGGAGTTCCTGACTACTTGCTTTGGCCTGGCCCAGTCCTGGTTGTTGTAGCTATTTGGGGAGTGAACCATTGGATGGAAGATATCTCTCTGTCTCTCCTTCTCTCTCTGTTTCTCTGCCTTTCAAATAAATAAGTCTTATTAAAAGATGTTGGTGAAACATGACACACATTTTAAGAGGAATTCTTTTAAACATTGATCATTATCTGTTTTTTATTAGGAATGATATCCTTATGGCAGAGCAAAATGTTTTTATTTTTAATGGAGAAAGAAGTCAGCAATAATAATGAATAATAGGGAAATAATTTAACCAAACTGTTTCATATAATTGCTTTCTTCTGTATTACAGTGAAACTTAAATAAGGGAATATCTGAAAAAATATTTTGTAAAATCAAACAAAATTTGTTTAGTACTTCCTCCTTGATAAATGCCAGCTATGTTTAAAGTTAAACAAACCAAGAGCAAAAAGGAGAGCTGAATCCAAGTAATCTATTTCAGCACAGAGAGAAAGAGGTAAGATTATCTGGGATTGAACTGCCTGCCAGAGAGGGGAAAAACCAAACCCAACTTAGCTAACCACATCTCAGGAAATATTCCCAAATGTGATTGAGGGTGAAGTCTCGTGGTTTATTTAGCAATGTAGAGGAGAAAGTCCATCAGGAAATCAGAAAAACAGACGTGACCATGAGCCAGTGACCAGGAAGTCAAGAGTATAGCTCAAGGACAGCCAGCCTCCCCATGTTTTCAAGACATTTGAAGAGATGTGTCTTTTACTTAGAGCAAAGCTATAATGATGTGTGGGGTTTGCTTTGGAGTTCCAGATGTTTTCCATCCTTATAAGAATGTCCTTCGAGCCCGCCTTCTGCTCTTTCACATCAACAAACAGCCATTTAATCCAAAAATAGATATTGGAGAATAAATGCTAGAAATGTATACCTGCCTCAAAAATGCTGATTTTGCTCATGGAAAGACATCTTAATTTGGGAATATATTTTATAAAACACTCCTGTTCAAGATTATAAAAGTGTACTGTTTAACAATTGCAATCTTAGTCTGACTTACATTTTCTTTTGGAATTCGAAAAATGGTGTTCACTAGTATGCAAATCATATTTACAGCATTATTCATTATCCATCTGAGTAGTTCAAAGTAGCTTATAGAGGCTGACAGAATTAATTTTGGGTAGAAAGTTTGATGCACAAGAATTCTAGGCAAACATATATGCTTGTATCACTCAGAAATAAAAATGAATGATCCCAGGCCTTGCCAACAAAAGCATACAGGAAAGTGGTAGCCTGACTGCACTGATTGTACACATAACTGCTGACTAAGCGTTGTGAGAGCTTCCGTGGTAATCACAAACAGGATATGCATGCAAATAACGAGGCCAGAAGCATTTATTCCCTGATACATACGGAAGTACTGATCTAAAAATGTGAAAATGGTCTGTCACCAAATTGCAAGTCTTATGACATCAGGGACTGTTAGAAGAGTATTCTTCAATGTCAAGCAAGGGTCATTGAAAGATGTGATCCTCAAAGACTATCATCATACTAAGTAAGTTTGCAAATGATCCAATCTACAGAATTGTGTTTGTTCTGAAGCATGCAAACACAGACACATACCCTAAATATTTTCAAGACTAGTTCCCCAAGTGAAAGAAATTACTATTCAAGAGACTGAAGGATGGGTAGTAGATGATAGATAGATAGATAGATAGATGATAGATAGATAGATTAGTTCCATGAAGAATGATTTCTTTTCCTTGGTAAGACATTCCTGAAACATAGATGTATTTATTCACCCCAATGAACCCTATCCTCAGTCAACTAATACAACACACTAAAATATCCAAAGAACTTGGGATCAGCGGCACAAATGTTAAGTTGCATTTGACACTCAGATACAGATATGAATCCAAATGACACATTTGCCAATATGAAAAGCTTTATGTTAAACTGCTTTTGCTCAAATAATATACTTTTGGCAGAACATACTTTTTTGGGAAAAAAATCAGTTGTTAAAAAATATTTGTCTTCATTCTTTCATAAGTATTTTTCACAAATTTGTAGAAGGAATTATTTTAAGTATCAGGGAACGAAACCAGCTAATATCATTTTACATTGAAATAAACTGAGGCAAATCAAAAGTAAGTGATTTGTCTGAGTAAATTTGCAGCAGAACTGTAATTACAACTCTTTCCTTGAAGTGATTCTTTTATCTTGGCCAATTGCATATTCTACTGAGCCTTGCAGATTCAAGAATGGAGAAGACAAATACTTATTTAGTTGGAAATACAATTTTTAAGAAAAGAAATAGAAACAGAATTTCAGGATTTTTTTTTTGATCTCTAAATGTTTTAAATCCTTTATAAGTCCTCAGCTGTTAGTTTGTGGTTAAATAAAACATAATTATCTGATAAATCTTTGTAGTGTGGTCTGATTTTTCCTGTAGCAAATCCAACAACCTGAACCAAACTAGCACATTTTCTGGCTTCCTCCCACTGAAAGAAATTACAAGAAACTGAGCCAGTCTTTCTGTCCTGGGGCAGATTTTTGTAAGAGCTAAAGTTTTAGTTTGCTAGATAAGGAAGAAAATAAAGCACCCTTGGCATTTCTACAATTTTAAAGCCACAAGAAAAGATTTTTTTTAAAGCAAAAAATAGAGAACTGGTTGTCTGTCCTCATGTCTATTTTTATCTTGCAGTCATCAATCTGCTAATAAGTCAATTACAGGTGTCTAGTTTCTAAGGCAGTGATGTGCAGAGATGGCAGATAGCAGGTGCCTGGCAAGCAGGAGAGGTAATAGCTGCTAGTCCCCAGACTTGGAACTTGATCCTACTAAGTGATATCCCACTTCCATGCCATGTCGCTGGAGAAAGACAATATACAATGGAATCACCGGCATCAATGCTAAAAATTGAAATAGAAACGAGAGTGATAAGTGGGAAGGCAGATACTGGAGCCCACTGCCAACTTCCTTAGGATATGGAAGATCAAAGATGGAGATTTACTTTGAAAATATTAATGCCATTGTGAAAAAGACTTGGATGAAGACCAATTTTTCTCTAATTCTAAAGGCTCACGAATAATTTAAGTTATAGATAAGAACTGCCTTTGTACAAGAGAAGTTTGAATTTTCAGCTGAGAGATTAGCAATCTCCTCTTCTGGCAGTCCCTCAAAGTGCCAGACATCAATTGGATAGGGGTGGGCAAGGGCCTCTTTGTGGGGCCCAGGAGTAGAGCAGGCGACTTCTATGGTCGCTTTCAGCCTTCAGCTTCTAGCTGTAAAGGCCTGCAAAGTCAGCTACACGGGAATTTAGTTATAAATAAATAATGGTGTGTGGGAACAGAAGGCTGGCTCCTTCATGAACCCATACTGATTTTCCTTATTATTTTCTTTTGGTTTCTGATAGTTTGATTGTTTCTCTGAAGGTTTGTAAATTTTCTGAGACTGGGTGGTCTATTATTCTGGATTACAAAATAAAATCAACAATTTTGGGGTTCTTTATCCTTCCATAGATTTGTGATATAACCTTAGGTAGATGATTAAATTTCTGTAATATTGAATGGTGAAGTCAATAATTGAGGGTGTAAAACTAAGAGTTACGGTGGTGAAAATTCCTTATTCTTAAAATCTTATACGTTAATTAAAGTTGAATGTACTTCTCTTTCTTCTGAATTCAAATAAGCATCTTTCAGTACCTTATATAAGGAAACCTCATGACCCATTGCTTGTTAGTGACAAGTAAGCATTGCAGGCCCCACGTTGTAATGGAATGTTTAGGTTGAATCTAAAATTCTTGCTTGGCACCATAAAATAATTTTGCCCCTCTTTATACCAAAACTCATAGTACCTTCTGGTTCTGCAACATAATACTCATTAAATATCAATTTACAGAAGTTGTTGTGCTTTGTTATGTAACTGGTTTGCAACCTAAACCATAGTTAACAGTTTCATTGAAATAAGTATCTGGTTATATTTGCCAAACATATTTTCTATCTTGAGTTAAATGATAGTATTCCCAACAATCCAGTGGGGATGGCTACAGTGGTAGATTTTATCTCCTGTTGTGAAGAGCTGTAGAATGTAAACCTCTGGACGTTGAAGTCCCTTGCAGCAAGACATGGCAATGGAGGGGGCTGCAGACAGGTGGGGAGAGTGTTGGGAAGTGTGATCCTGCCGCTTCAGCTCACAACAACTTCGCAGACCAACTCTTTCATCTTTATTTAATGCTCTCTGTTTATGTTATTTGCATCACATTGTTTTACATTATGTTTATTTTTCTTTCAATATAATCAGTAATTTTTACTTTCTCTCAGTTTCAAAAAATGCATGGGTATTGTGCTGCAATGGATTAAGCCACATATGCCCACATCCCATATAAAGTGGTAGTTTGAGTCCCAGCTATTCCATTTCCTATCTGACTCCCTACTAATGCGCCTGGCAAGCAGCAGATGATGGCTCAAGTGCTTGAACTTCTGACACTATGTGGGAGACCTGGAGGAGCTCATGGCTCTTGGCTTTGCACTAACCCTTCCCTGGCTGTCACAGCCATTGGGAAGTGGACCAGTGGATGGAAAATCTCTCATTCTACCTTTCAAAGAAATAAATCTAAAGAGAAAGGAAATTTCTGTTGCAGACATAAGAAATTTAATGCTTCAGAATCGTGGCTACAGTTCTTTTGTAAAAACAAACCAAAAAATCCCAGAGCCCAAAGAATTCAAATGATTTTAACAATTTTAATTTTTTAAAAAAGATTTATTTTATATTATTTTATTTTAGTCTGAGATATAGAGAAAGAGAGGGAAAGACAGAGAGAGATCTTCCATCTGCTAGTTCACTCCCCAGAGGGACGCAATGGTTGTGGCTGGACCAGGCTGAAACCAGGAACCAGGAGCTTCATCCAGGTCTCCAACTGGGACAACAGACACCCAAGTATTTGGGCCTTCTTCCTCCACTCTTCCCAGGCTACTAGCACGGAACTGGATTGGCGGTGAAAGAGCTGGGACTTAAACTGGTACCTTTATGAGATGCCAGAATAGCAGGCAGCAGCTTTACCTGCTACACCAAAACAGCACCCAGCCATCCCACTCCTTAGAATTTACCCAAAGGAATTTAAATTGGCAAACAAAAAAGCGGTCTGCACTCTAATGTTTATTGCAGCTCAATTCACAATAGCTAAGACCTGGAACCAACCTAAATGCCCATCAACGGTAGACTGGATAAAGAAATTATGGGATATGTACTCTTTAGAATACTATACCGCAGTAAGAAACAATGAAATCCAGTCATTTGCAACAAAATGGAGGAATCTGGAACACATCATGCTGAGTGAAATAAGCCAGTCCCAAAGGGACAAATACCATATGTTCTCCCTGATCGGTGACAACTGACTGAACCCCAAAAAGGAAACCTGTTGAAGTGAAATGGACACTATGGGAAACGGTGACTTGATCAGCATAGCCCTGTTAATGAACAACTTAATACATTACCCCTCTTAGTAGTTTTTTTGTCTGTTCTACTTAATATGACTGGTTTAATTCTGTAATTATCACACAGTTATTCTTAAGTGTTGAAATTTAACTGAAATGTGATCCCTGTTAAACATAAGAGTAGGAATAAGAGAGGGAAAAGATGTACAATTTGGGACATGCTCAAGCTGACTTGCCCCAAATGGTAGAGTTAGAAACATACCAGGGGACTCCAATTTAATCCCATCAAGGTGGCATGTACCAATGCCATCTCACCAGTCCAAGTGATCAATTTCAGTTCACAATTGATCATAATGAAAGGACTAAGAGTCAAAGGAAGCACATAAACAAGTCTAGTACCTGCTACTACTAACTGATAGAATAAAGGGGAGAGTGATCCAACATGGGAAGCGAGATACTCAGCAGACTCATAGAATGGTGGATGTCCTAAACAGCACTCAGGCCTCAGAATCAGCCCTAAAGGCATTCGGATCTGGCTGAAAAGCCCATGAGAGTATTTCAGGCATGGAAAGCCAAGACACTCTGGCAAAAAGATCTCTGTGAGTGAGATCCCAGTGGAAAGAACAGGTCTTCAAAGAAGGAGGTACCTTTCTCTGAAGGGAGGAGAGAACCTCCACTTTGACTATGACCTTGTCTAAACAAGATAAGAATCGGAGAACTCAGAGGGCTTCCATAGCCTTGGAAACTCATGACTGGTGCATAGGGAGATTACTGATGCCATAGACAGGAGTGTCAATTGGTAAAGTCAACAACAGGAGTCACTGTGCACTTACTCCTCATGTAGGATCTCTGTCCTTAATGTGCTGTACATTGAGATTTAATACTATAACGAGTACTCAAAAAATATATTTCACTTTGTGTTTCTATGGGGGTACAAACTGTTGAAATCTTTACTTAATGCATACTAAACTGATCTTCTGTAAAAAAAAAAAAAAGAAAGAAAGAAATTATCAATTCCCAACTTGACTCTCACTGGGATTAAACATGACAATAGGTCTGATCTGATTTCATCATCATTTAAAAAAAATCATCTATTATTTTTCACTTTATGTTTCTGTGTGGGAGCAAACTGTTGAAATCCTTACTTAATGTATACTAAGCTGATCTTTGTATATTAAGATAATCGAAAATGAATCTTGATGTGAATGGAAGGGGAGAGGGAGTGGGAGGGGGGAGGGTTGTGGGTGGGAGGGACGGTATGGGGGGGAAGCCATTGTAATCCATAGGTCGTACTTTGGAAATTTATATTCATTAAATAAAAGTTAAATAAATAAATAAATAAACAAACAGTGGCCACATATTTTTAATTTTTTAAAGATAGATTATACTTGATGAGTTTCCAAAGTACAAATTACCACTATTACTTTGCTTATTTCATGCCTCAAGTATGAAGGGCATCAGAAATAATGAAAATTCTTTCCTCGTCAGTGCATCTGGATTAAAATTATCATAGTCTACAGAATTTAAACGTGGGTCTCTATGGAATCATATGCTCTCCACACCCGCCCTTTAGTGGTGACGAGGCATGCAAGGTAACCTTGCCCTTTGTAAAACAGCACATCGCCGACTATGTACACATCACGGATGGTGCTATTTCTCCCACAGACTCATGTCAATGGTGCAGTTATTCCTTTCATCTTTCATTCACCTGTTTGGAGAACCGTGAAAGTATTTGCATTCCCAGGGTAATCTCATCATTTGACAATGAAGTCCTCTGGCAATGAAAGAACACTGGCTTTCACCTTATATCCCAAGTTCCTCCCAGAATATGACCTGTCATTCTACACTTGAGATTCTGTTCCAGCTGGGAGGTAAACAGCAGAATGTCTGTCTGTCCTTGCAAACTACTGATGTGCAGCATAAATACTGACCATGCGGTGGTGGTAAGAGTCACTCCTCTATTGCCAGGTGACTTTGCCCAGTCTGTTTTAGAACCTTCTATAACTTTCCATTTGGTGGCCAAGCTACTAGAGTGATATCATAGAAAGAACTGTGAGGGATCCACAGTCTTGACTCAGTTACTGAAATCCCTGGTCCTGTCTCCTAAATTTTATGATGAGAGATTTGTCCTGGATGGTTTCCCAGGCCCTTATCAGTTTTAAATGTGTGGTCTCAATGCGTTTACTGGTGTTTATGTCAATGCTTGCTCTGGGGATCTTGTTCCCTTTCTTTTCATATTTTCTTCTATCATGTCCTTCTTTGTCTTTTCTTCTTCCTGTTAGTAGTGCTTTTGCTTATTCGCAAGAGGGTACTTCAAAAAGTTCATGGAAAATGCCATGCATAAGTTCCAAAATGTTCTCCATCAAAATAAGCATAATTTCTAATTCAGTTTTTAGCTCTGAGGCTGTGCTTCCCCTGGGTGCTCCTGGCAATGACTGAGCATGGAAGGTACAAGAGGCAGCTGTCCCAAGAGACAGGGACTCCTCTGAGGGCGTTGGCTGGAGGACAACTGGATGGGTTCCTGAACCTTCATTTTGCTGAGCAGCTGTCTAGGAAATTTTTATACAGCCTTTCCTCATTATTTCTTTCACTTAGATTTTAAAGCTGTCCCAGGTTTGAAAGCTCCCTCCTCACTTTCTCCTACACAGGTGGTTCTCTAACAATATCCTTATATATTTGATCATATCTTGGCATATACTTCTAAGAGTTCCTAGACAAATACAGGTCCCCAAGACAAGAGATATACAGATATCCCAAAACTAAAATAAAAGGTAGGCATTTAGCCTAGAGATTAAGGTGCCCACATCTCATATTGGAGTGCATGAGTTCAAGTCCCTGCTCCACTTGTAATTCCAGCTTCCCCTGTTAAGCACTTGGTAGGGCAGGAGTGATTGCTTAAGTATTTGAGTCCCTGTTACCAACATGGCAGATCTGGCTTGATTTACAAGTTCCCAGCTTTGCCCTGGCCAAACCTTGGCTGTTGCAGTCATTTGTAAAGTTAACCAGTGAATGGGAGCCCTCTCCCTGTCTGTGTCTGTTTGTCTCTCTGTCTCTCTAACACACACGTTCACACATACACACCCATTTAAAAAAATACTAAATATAGAATCTACAAAATCATACACTTTTGATATATTAAAATCAAATATAGGCTGGCGCCGTGGCTCAATATGCTAATCCTCCACCTAGCGGCACTGGTACACCGGGTTCTAGTCCCGGTCGGGGCACCGGATTCTTTCCCGGTTGTCCTTCTTCCAGGCCAGCTCTCTGCTGTGGCCAGGGAAGGCAGTGGAGGATGGCCCAAGTGCTTGGGCCCTGCACCCCATGGGAGACCAGGAGAAGCACCTGGCTCCTGCCTTCGGATCAGCGCAGTGCGCATCGGATCAGCGCGGTGCACAGGCCGCAGCACGCCAGCTGTAGCGGCCATTGGAGGGTGAACCAACGGCAAAAGGAAGACCTTTCTCTCTGTCTCTCTCTCTCACTATCCACTCTGTCTGTTGAAAAAAAATCAAATATAAAGGCAAAGGAATCAATAGCAAAAGGGCTAGCAATGTAGATAGTGCAAAATGTCCTTGTGCTCTTTCTTTATGGAGGAGGAATACGATACTTAATTCATCCCTATCGTAAGTCCTAAACTGTGCTTGGCACATTACTTACACCATCTCAATACTCACACTAGCATCTTTTGGGCCAAAAAGAAAATCTGAAACTCAGCTATCTTACAGAAAACACAGGCAACTATGGAGTGCTTTAGTGGAAATTTGAATCTCAGTTCAAACCCCTTCTCAGTCCTTCCCCCCTTACTACATTTGATACTGTGCAAGACTGCAAGATCAAGAGACATAACAGCTGCAATTATTATTCATATTGTTTTGTTTTACGTAGGTTGCCCGACATTCATAGTTGCTTAACAAAATCATATCAAATGAGTTATAATGAGTGCATCTATCAAGACTAGTTGATTACTATGCCTCAGAGATTTGCCCTTTCCTAAAATGCTGGTTGCTTTCAGGCAACAACAACAACAACAAAAAACCCTCATCAAGTTTGCAGAAGGCTATGTGGAATTGCTGATATGACGGGTGATGCATTTTGAATGCAAAGTGAACTCGATAAAACGAAGTGAACTCAGAGCAGCAAGATGAAGTTAAACAGAGAGAACATGTGGCCTTCATTTCAAGTTCAAAAGATAATTTTGTAAGTACAGGATGTAACTGCTCAGAGATGAGACCATTTTTCTTCTGAATGTAATATATGGGTTGGTCTTCTAGAATGACAAGAGTTCATGAAAAGGTCCAAGATTTTATATGACCACAAACTCAATATGAGCCAACAGTGTTACTGTGATACTAAAAAGGAATATCTACTTTGGTACTGTACTAATTTACATAGACAATATCAAAGAAAGTTCAGCACACAGATCTGGAGGAAGGTCCCTTGGTCTGGGCACTGGATTTAAGAGGAGCCTCCATAATGGCTGGAGCTTTGGAGAGCATGCTGAAACAATATCTGGAATGAGGGCTTACCCATCCCTGAATTCAGCAGAAAAAGCAACGCTTGCCCTCGAAGAGTTTGAATCTTACAGATTATAGTAGCAAAGAGAGGAAGATGGAGGAGCGTGCAAGCTGCCTTCAAATTCTTGAAGACATTTTGAAAAGTAAGGTTTAACTTTTCCAAGACTGATTCCATTTACACTGATCTCAATCAAAATGAGTTGCTTCCTGCAAAAGCTACATGAGAATTCATGATGTCCCTGTACTTACAGTAATCGTCCCTCTTAAACAAGAGCTCCCGCACCCTGGTCATAAACACCAAGATGGAATATCCTGGAAGATGGAGCTCAACTCCCACTTCCACAGAGGAAAAGGAATAGTTGCTGTCCCCTCACTTTCCCTACCAATAAGCCGAGGGTAAGGCTGATTGTTATAATATCCCAGCTCCTGTCTTTCACCAGGGACAGAGTAGATATTTGTCAAGGCTCCTCTCCAGGAATCTGGCATCCAGCCCTTTTGCCTTGCTTTGTGCGGCTTCAGATTGCGATTGACAGTGTCTAACCTGAACACCTCTTATACCGTCTATCATCCATTTTCCAAGAAAGTTAGTTTAACAAATTGCCAGGCTATTATATACAAGAGAAAATGCATTGTCTAATAAAATGTCGATACATGAAAGTTTGTTGAATACAATGTTTGGAAACTAAACTAAAACCAGTAGGAGGAAGTTGCATCCAACAAATTTTCACTAGATTAGAGAATAATGCTTAAAAATTGGAGAGAATGAGAAATCAAATGAACGGGGCATTCAAACAGAGATAAGAATGGCATCGTTAAGTGTATCCAGTTCATTTCTACAGCAAGAGATTTCTATGTTGAGTGGTGAGTGTTCTACTGGCAAATCTCCAAGGCCCCCTCTAATTCTAAAACTTGGTGTCCTCATGCTTTGAGTGGGCAGCGCAAAGCTGCTTCGTGGAGTCACCGCGCGTGATTGATTAAATGCAGACAGCTGAGCTGCGTATTTTCTCAGTGGCAGGATTTTCTGACTCTATTGTTTGTTCATTTACAGCACCCTCCTCATTCCTTAGGTCTTAACCCCATAAGCCACATCTAGAGCAACAATGACACTTTATTATTCCTACATTATTTATTTTTAAAAGAATGTTTAAAAGGTATATTATTTTCATTTAGCAGGATTTTGGTTTTTTTTTTTAATTTTAAAGGACAAATCAAGTTAGGAAAAGGTTAAATTTAGATAAACATACAAAGTTTCTTTTAAGCTTGACTAAAACATACCATGCTTTCCTCAAAGAATATTTATTAGCACTATAATGTGGAAAGACTCTCCTCAGGCAGAAATGTTATACAAAATGTGAAACCCAGGGTCTTCAAAAACTCCTAACAAAGGGATTTATTTTGTACTATTCTGAAAGACAACATATGCTGGCAGTAGGGCATTGCAATGAAATGCAGCATTCGTATACTTTACTTAGCTGGGCACCAGGATTTCTCTTTAAATGAATATACATTTAAAATAATAATAGTAATTAGCCTTAGTTGTTTCACATTTCATGATGCACCAAATAAATTGCTCTTGGTAAAGGAAGAAAAGCCAAAACACAAATCTCTAAATTCTTATGAAGAAGAATTGTAAAAGCTATAAATGGTTATAATTGTATTTATGAGACAAATAAGTAATAAAGCCTTTGTGAAAAACAAATGGAGAAAATTAAAACATGCCATAATTTCAGTTCCTAGATACTTCCAATTCTTTATTTTTTCCCATTTATTTGTTTATATTTGATTTGTGCATCACAAATGTTTTATCAATGAAGTAAGAATAGTAGTTATCTGACATGAAAAAGAACCTTTTTCATTTGTTGCAGCCATTTGTAAAAATAATTCAACCTCTAAATGTTCAATATAAAAACCCTTAAATTTTTCCAATAACAACAATATTAGAAAGTGACTTTCCTGTCATCTGTGTGGACCTGGGGCTGTTCTTAACATAGCAGTGACCTGGGGATGCCATGTGTCCTATAATAGCTTATCTTTATTGGACATCTTTACATTTGATGCAAATAGAACTGCTCCAAATAAGAACTTTGAGGAATTGGAAGAATGAGATTATGCAAAAATTAATGGATAAATGATTGAATAATAAACATGTACACGCTGTAGGTTTAAGAATGAAGCACAGTCCCTGGTTGCATTTACTTTGTCTTGGTCTATCTTGAATGTCTTTACATAGGTTTCAAAGCTACCGAGGTCCCATAGTGCTTATCTCTTAGATTTTAAACAAATAGACTCTAGGTGCCTTTTTCATCAACTAAAATAATGAATAATGAGCAATTAATCAAAAATGTGTGTGTTGATTGAGACGACATGTAGTCTTCCGTCCATAAACCTCTCTTATAGTGTATGGCTTGCATGCTTTGGTTTTAGTTCAAGTTGGACATTAAAGATATACACAAAGTAAGACATACAAACCATCCTGGAGTTTGAAAATGACTCCCAATCTTAAAATGACATTTGGGAGCCATTTCTCACACACACTTTTTGGCAGTAGACAACTGACAATTTTTTTAAGCATTTAACCTGGTTTTTATAAAAACAACACCTTGCTTTCTTTTCAAATTGTCACTCCACGAGCTATGTGATATTTAATTATAACAAGCACAAGTGGCATAGTCAAGTTTCCAAACAAGCACAAAACTGTCTCAAAAAACATATTAAGAAATACAACCCTCTCCTGATTCAGCCCGACCGTCCAAGGCAAAAGTGAGTGCCTTACTCCAGAATGTCACTAACCTAAATGTGCACACTCATCAGTCAGCAGAGCCAGACTGGTTAATCTTCAAAGACAGCTTAGTGGCGTAGATTAACAGAGTTCCTCCATACTGGGAAAAACCATAAGATGATGAGGACATTGTGGCGAGCACTGGCACAGCTATTAGTTAGTTGGGATGCCCTCACACCATATCAGAGGGCCTGGTTCCAATCCCAGCTCCTCAGCTTCCCATCCAGCTGCCTGCCGCGGCACCCTCGGAAGCCAGGGATGAGGGCTCAAGTACTTGGGTTCATGCCACCCAGAAGAGAGACCCAGATTCAGTTCCAGGTACCCGGCTTCAGCCTGGCCCAGCTCCAGCAGTTAGGGAGTGAAACAGCCAACGAAAGATCTTTCTCCACGTGTCTTTCTGTCTCTCTGCCTTTCAAATAAAATTTAAATAAATAAATAAAAACAATTTCTTCTTAAAATACAATGTTGATGACATAAAAGTTTAGCAAAGTAACTATTGGATTTAAGAAAATGATTTTTAGGTGGACAGTCTTATCTACATGCAAAGTAGGTACAGAGAACTGTTAACTGGCATCAGTATTGCCCAATGAAAATAGCAATTCTGTTTCTGATGTAACTATTTGCATTGAATCAATAACATGTCAAAGAAATGGTAGAAAGCCATTTTGTGGTGTGAATTCTGTATCGTTATTTCTGGAATGTTAAAAATTGTAAACCTTTTCCTTTGCTCTAGCTCAGTTTTTCTAGAAAATCCCCACAGGTAAGTTCTCATCTGCGACACCTGCAAGGAGTACTGGGAAACTGCTTACCTGTGCAAGTTACTTCAGAAATGCGGCTGGGGTTGGGTTAAGCTGCCACCTGCAGTTCCTGCACCCTAAGTGGGTGCCAGTTCCAGAACTGGCTGCTCCACTTCCAATCCAGCTCCCTGCTAATGCGCCTGGGAAAGCAGCAGAGAAAGACACAATGCTTGGGCCCCTGCACCCACGTGGGAGACCTGGAGGAAGTCCCTGTCTCCTGGCTTCAGCCCGGCTGCTTCGGCCATTTGGGGAGTGAACCAGCAGATGGAAGATTTCTCTCTCTCTCTCTCTCTCTCTCTCTGTGTGTGTGTGTGTGTCTGACTTTCAAATAAATAAAATAAATGAAATGCCGTTGGTAATTGGGGTGGGATTGGTGATAAGAAAATACACTTGTGAAAGGCCTAGACGCTTTCTAAAAGCTAAATTCCTATAATCCTTCACGAGACCGTGAGATTTGCAAGTCCTCAGACTGAAAGGTCATCTGGAATGGCAGAAGTTGTCTTAATGAAAATAGAGAAGTTCTGAAGAATCTGCCAGTTTTGCATCTAGTTTCAGAAGGTTTTTCATGCATTTATGATGCTACAAGCAGGCTAAAGATCAGATTCATGCCTGTTGTTTGCAAACAGCTTTTTCTTTGATGATGTTCACTTGTAAATTTAAATGCTTAAGTACTTTGGGGAACAAACTGGAGTTTTAAATAATCTATTTACTTCTTACAATGAAGATGTTCAACACATAATGTACTACTTACAGTATAAAATATCATTTGAGGGGCCAGCCCTGTGGCATAGTGGGTAACACTGCCGCCTGCAGTGCCAGCATCTCATATGGGCACCGGTTCAAGTCCTGGCTGTTCCACTTCTCATTCAGCTCTCTGCTATAGTCTGGGGAAGCAGTAGAAGATGGCCCAAGTCCTTGGACCCCTGCACCTGCATGGGAGACCCAGAAGAAGCTCCTGGCTCCTGGCTTCAGATTGGCCCAGCTCTGGTCACTGTGGCCATCTGGGGAGTGAACTATCGGATGGAAGAGTTCTCTCTTCCCACCCCCCTCTCTCTGCATCTGCCTCTCTGTAACTCTGCCTTTCAAATAAATAAATCGTAAAAAAATCATTTGAGTTTCAGCTTTTAGCAGCATTGTATAGACATGTTGTTACAAAGATGTACATATGTCATATGTCTCATTATCCACAGGTAAACCCCTTCTGCCCATTTATTTTTTTTAAAAAAGGAAATAAATAAATACATACATACATACATGCAAGGTCTGGAGCAAACTTTTGGAGGAAAGCAAAAAAATCAAATGGTACACATCTCTCCTCAATCATTAGTATCTTTGGTAAAATGCCAAGGCTAGTATTGAATCTCTAGAAGGAATTAGGTGCTTACTGGGTAAGAAGTAGCATTTTATTCCATTTAGGCCACAATATCACTTTAGTTGGTGTCGGAACAAATCTTTGAGCCATTTACTGTTCTTCTGCCTTTGAGATGAAAATAGAATCCCATCTTTAAGTATTTACTAACTTAAGTCTATCTATATATATAGCATTCACGCACACTCATGGAAGCTCTTATGTTCCAAATATAGAAATTATATAAATAACACATTACAGCTACTGACACAGAACTCTCAGAGATAACCAGAAATCTCTGACATTAATCTTTATTTAGTAATTGATTTACTTTAAAGAACAATATTATTTTTGGCTTAACACATTAGAACTTGACTATTTTAATGTTTGTAAAATATGAACTTATTATAAGTGAATCTCTTCATTGTGACTGCTTACGGACTTAGCAAAATGATTATTATGCTCAGTAATAAAAATTCATGGCAAGTACCGTGTACTTACATGACATAAAACTGCAGACCTATAAAAATTTAGATCAATAAAACTATTTTTTCTTTTCCTTCTAAATTCAGCTTTGGCTCCTCCTTCCTTCATTTCTGCTCAGCTCTTACTGTTTTCTAAGAAATGTATACATCAAACCCCTCTGCAGAGTGGACGCTAGTACACATTCGAGAGTTACTACATTTGCCACATCTCTTCCCTGAAAGGAACTTCAACTGAACCATCCTTTCGTACTTAAAACACTGCTCCAGACCCGCTTCCTCAAAGACACTTTGACAGAATATCTAGGTAACTTCATTCACCAGGAAAATCATACTGCTGGAACCCAACCTGGTTTTGTTTTTTTATTGAACCTTCTGAAAATATTTTTATGAATGCCTTTAAGCAAAAAGTATTAGCAAACTCAAGGGGTCCATGAGCTGGGAATGTCAGCAGGTAATCTGCCTCCAGCAGGAGTCGCTCAGAGGAAAAGTTCTGCTTACTTACTTACGACAAGTGACGGAGGCAGTGGGACGGAATCATTCTCTAAAGAAACTGCCTTGCTAAGGAGCAACTGGCTCGGGCTTTTACAGAAAGCACCAGGGGAGGGCCTGGGCTATAGAAAGAGGAGAGCAGGAGGCCCTTCGTGCTCAAGCTACCTACATGCTCACAGATTTTAAGTTTGAAACTGATACTAGCCTTTGTTTTCAAAGCCCTGACTCCGGCTCCACTCCGCATCTGCTGAATTCTCTGTGGCCCCACAGGAAATCGGAATCTCTCCTGCCCCCCTCCAAGGCAACGGTGGCACCGGCCAGGAAGAGATTCCCGAAGAACAACCTGTGCCTGCATCCCGCCCATCCTGGTGTGGAGTCCTGATGCAAGAATTTAAAACCAAGTCAGAAAAACGCTGAAAAAAAATCAAACCTGAAATCCTAGAAATAGCAAACACCTACACTACATAAAATGGACAAGAGGCAGGAGTGAGCTCAGATACGCACAACATGAGGTACACATTAGCTGGGAATGAGATCAAGTAGATCTGAAGCTATGAGGAGAAAAGACTGCTAGAAATTCTATGTGTTTACACTCAGGGCTTAAGAACTTTGGATGTGGGATGAGAGACTTGACTAGAGAAGCACCAGTAGGACAAGCTCATATTTTTTGTTTTGAACACTACCAATATTTTATGATCTTCTTATGGTTTCTGTGATAAATATTAATATACTTCCCTGAAACTTTATTGAAAAAGTTGATATTTCAGTAATTGAGCATATATGGTACCATATAGGTAAAATATAAAACAGTATTAAAAGATGGATTTATATATATTTAAACCAAAATTTTCCTGAAGTACTGTGAGTTAAAAAAACTACTAGGGGCCAGCGCCATGGCTCACTTGGTTAATCCTCCGCCTGCGGTGCGGGCATCCCATATGGGCACCGGGTTCTAGTCCTGGTTGCTCCTCTTCCAGTCCAGCTCTCTGCTGTGGTCCGGGAAGGCAGTGGAGGATGGCCCAGGTGTTTGGGCCCCTGCACCCGCATGGGAGACCAGGAGAAAGCACCTGGCTCCTGGCTTTGGATTGGCGCAGCGCACCGGACGTAGCGGCCATTTGGGGGGTGAACCAACGGAAGGAAGACCTTTCTCTTTGTCTATCTTTCTCACTCCCTAACTCTACCTGTCCAAAAAAAAAGGGCATAATATGTTTTACGGGGGCCAGAGGTGTGGCAGAGTGGGTAGAACTCTGCCTGGGATGCCAGCATCTCATATGGGTGCCAGTTTGTGTCTTGGCTGCTCCACTTCCAATCCAGCTCCCTGCTGGTGGCCTGAGAAAGCAGCAGAGGATGGCCCCAGTGTTTGGGCCCCTACCATCCATGTGGGAGCCCCAGAAGAAGCTCCTGGCTCTTGGCTTCTGCCTGGCCCAGCCCCGGCTATTGTGGCCATCTGGGGCGTGAACCAGCAGATGGAAGATCTCTCTCCCTCTCCCTCTCTCTCTGTAATTCTTTCAAATAAATAAATAAATCTTAGAAAAAAAGATGTTAGACAATACAAGCATGTTTAGGATTAGCCTATGTTTATTAAACATTATGTAGTTAGTGATAAATTCTTAAAAAATACTCAGAAATTTTTAACTTGGATATTTTCAATGTCATTAGTCTGAGTTATTAAAAAGAGGATTTTTTTACTTTACATAGTGTTATTTATTCAAGGTACAAATCAGTTTTAAACACACTAACTTTAAAAATTCTTATAAAATAAAAATACATGACTTAAACTAATAACTACGATATATTCACCTAAAGAAAAGCTTCCATGTGCAAAAGCTATCAATATTTATCTTCTGACTACATCTTCTAATACAAAATATATTATTTTTCACCAATTATAGAAATCATCACTATTTAGAAGTTCATCCTGCTTGCTATTTTCTGTTTCTGAGCTTCATGAATTCATTGTCCGTCTCTTCCTGTCTCTTTCCCTCTCTCTGACTTCCGTTTCCTTCTCCTGGATTTTTTCCCAGACACACATACACACCCACTCCCTGTCTTCCTCCAAGGACATACACAGCCTCCCAGGTGCTGGCTGAGTGAGAATTCACCGGAACAGCCCCTGTCTGGCACTGGCCCCTCCTTCAGATAATCCCGTCTTGGCACTGATGTGGCATCATCAGTCAATATGTCTCGCTTCTTTTTGATGAATTCCCATGCTAGACACTTGGGCCTTTTCTCTGCCATTTGATCTAAGTTGGAGACTCCCACGTTCCTCTCTACCGTCTGATATTGAACATCAAAAAGAAAACAGCTCAGTCTTTGATCAGATTTCTGAAGGAAGAGATCCTTGTCTACAATGCAAATTTTTATCCTCCAACCAACAACTTTGCAGCTCTAAATTTAAGGAGTTTTGCCGGTTTTCTTCTGTGAAGAAACGTGTTACAAACTTGCGACCCCTCCCCCACCCAAGACTGATAGAAATTCTTTGCTCTGTATGTTGTGACTGCATGTAACAGAAACAAGTGCAGGCTAATATGCACAAAATACGAGCTAATAATTGTCAGACCTAAACCTAATAAATAATCCACATGAAAATAACTTTTAAATGCTAATGAAAGCCAAAAGGGAGAAGTCCTCTATTTGGGGATCTAAAGATCTGATATTATGTTAACTCTATCAGATGAAATCTGAACATGCAATACAATGGTTATAATATGCCAGCAAGTGCTCTCCTTTTTTTTTTTTTTTTTTTACAGGCAGAGTTAGACAGTGAGAGAGAGAGACAGAGAAAGGTCTTCCTTTTCCATTGGTTCACCCCCCCCCCAAAGTGGCCACTACAGCTGGCGCACTGTGCTGATCCAAAGCCAGGAGCCAGGTGCTTCCTCATGGTCTCCCATGCGGGTGCAGGGCCCAAGGACTTGGGCCATCCTCCACTGTACTCCCAGGCCACAGCAGAGAGCTTGCCTGGAAGAGGGGCAACCGGGAAAGAATCTAGTGCCCCGACCGGGACTAGAACCTGGGGTACCGGCGCCGCAGGAGGAGGATTAGCCTAGTGAGCCATGGTGTCAGCCTACATCTCTCCTTAAAGTGGATTAGCTGAATATAAAGTTCCTGGCTATAAAGGTCCTATCAGGAGAAATAATTCAGGCAACTTTTTAAAAATGCCTCTAAAGAAAAGGAGCTTGACATGGGACTGACCAATGACTATTAGAACATGTGCGAAAACCGGATTCCAAAGCACTGCCTCTTCACAGGCCAGACAATGCACCCCCCAGCTATGAGCTGCTGTCATATTTGTCTGGGGGACTTTGAAACACTACCAATCCATGGGACTTCTTGATCCTCAATGTAGAGTTGGGTATTGACACCAGTTCCACTCCTAGTCTTTACAAAAGAGAAAATAAAATACATTTTCTGTGTAGAAGCTTCAACTGTTACAGCCTAAAACTTAAACCAACCCAATTGTTGGTCGATAAGAGAACAAATAAACAAATCCTAGTATATCTGTATGGTGAACTAATACTCAGAGATGCAAATTGTAACAAAAAAATTAATGACAGAGAGTACTCCTATACTACATAATTCTGTTTACAAAAAAAAAAAAACATACTGCAGAAAAGGCCTCTTTAATGACGGAAATCAGCTAGTGATTGCGTAACTGTGGTGGGAAGTGGGGGATTTGCTTAGGAGTATGAACTTTCTAGAACAATTGAAATATTCCATATCTTGATTTGGGTGGTGGTTACATGGGTATATAAAATTGTCAAAACAATTTGATCTCTGTAGTTTATTGTATGTAAGTTATACCCCATTATAAAAATATACATACATATATAAGGTATTTAACTTTAGAAAAAGAAAGAAGTGGAGTATAAAACAAAAGAGGTGTCCATTACAATGCAGCCCTCATCAGGCAGTAAAGCAAATCCTTGTCTCCGCTGAAGCAGTTCTGTCTTCTTCTCCAAGCCTCTGTTTAGTGATAGACTCACTGATGCCTCGCCTCTATCGGTACTGCAACTTCTCCCCTTTATTATACCATGGAAGATTCTTGATCATCAGAAGGCAGCCTCATATTCCAATTCCATGAACCCATGAGTATGTATAATAAAACCTTCAAATTCATAGAAAGCGGGGGCCAGCCCTGTGACACAGCAGGGTCAGAGGTTAGAGTGCCGGTTTGAGTCCCAGCTGCTTTGAGCCTGATCCAACCTCCTGTGCCTGGGATGGCAGCAGATGATGGCTCACGGGGCACTGCCACCCATGTGGGAGAGCAGGACGGAATTCTCATCTCCTGGTTTCAGCCTGGTCTAGCCTCTGCTGTTGTGGTCATTTGGGGAGTGAATCTTCGGATAAAAGATTCTCTCTCTCTCTCTCTTATTCTCTCTGCTCTCTCTATGATTCTCTGTCTTTCAAGTAAATAAATAAATATTTTTTTAAAAAAATTGTATCTGTACTGAACATGAGTAAACTTTTTTTCTTGTCCTTATTCCCTGAACAATGCAGTATACCAACTATTTACATAGTGTTTACATTGTGTTAATTATTCTAAGTATCTACAGATGATTTAGAGTATATGAGGAGGTATGCATATATCTTATAAACAAATGCTACACCATTTTGTACTTGGACTTAAGCATCTGAAAATTTTAGTATCTCCTAGGTTTGAGGGGAAGAAGGACCTGAAACCAACTCTATATGGATCCTAAGGGATACCTGGATTATACAAGATTCAGACTGTCTTTATGACACCTCTTGAAATATTGATACCTTTTATTTCATTAACTTTCTACATGAGTCTTCCTCCAAGTTAAAATTTCCTTGCAGTAATCAACATTGGGCTTACAGATTTAAAAATGTTTTTATATAATGACATTAAGAACAGGCCGGCGCCGCAGCTCACTAGGCTAATCCTCCGCCTAGCGGCGCCAGCACACCAGGTTCTAGTCCCGGTCGGTGCGCCGGATTCTGTCCCCGTTGCCCCTCTTCCAGGCCAGCTCTCTGCTGTGGCTCGGGAGTGCAGTGGAGGATGGCCCAAGTTCTTGGGCCCTGCATCCCATGGGAGACCAGGAGAAGCACCTGGCTCCTGCCATCGGATCAGCGCGGTGCGCCGGCCGCGGCGGCCACTGGAGGGTGAACCAATGGCAAAGGAAGACCTTTCTCTCTGTCTCTCTCTCTCTCTCACTGTCCACTCTGCCTGTCAAAAAAAAAAAAAAAAAAAAAGAAAGAAAGAAAAAACAGTCTAGTCGTGTTAAGCGCAAGCATTTGGCCTAGAACTTAAGACACAAACTTATAAAGGAGAGTCAAGCTTGGGTTCTTGGCTCTGACTCCTGATTCTAGCTCCTTCCCATTTCAAACCCTGGAAGCAGCAATGATGGCTCAAGCAGTTGGGCCCTTGCTACTCATGTAGCAGACAGGGACTGATTTCTCAGCTCCTGGCACGTGTGTGCCCCCCATGTCCCTGTGTGTGTGTGTGTGTGTGTGTGTGTTTGTCTATCTCTCAACTTTAAAAAAAAAAAGTAGTAATTGAATTATTTTGATTATATGGGTCTCAATTTATAAAATAAGATATTGGACAAGGTGGATTTTTTAAAACACTAATTGTATTAGAATATGATCAACAGATGAAGATAATTTATTCATGGCTAATCAAAGTCACTCTGTATTACTCCTCTGGCACTGATGGACCTACATGCTTTCCTTGTCCAATTAAAAAGAAATAATCATGTGGGTTGGCACTGTGGCACGGCGGGCTAAGCTGCCACCTGAGGTGCTGGCCTCCCATGTGCGAGTGCCAGTTCGAGTCTTGGCTGCCTTAGTTTTGATCCAGCTCCCTGTGCTGATGAGCTTGAGAAGGCAATGGAGGATGGCCAAGGTGCTTGGGCGCTTGCCACCCATGTGGGAAACACCAACGGAGTCTAGGTTCCTGCCTGTAGCCTGGCCCACCCCTTTGGGGAGTTGCAGCCATCTGGGAAGTGAGCCAGCAGATGGAAGATCTCTCTCCCTCTCTCTTTCTCTCTCTCTCTGTAGGTCTACCTTTCAAATAAATGAATAAGTCTTTTAAAAATATCATAGAAATTAAGTTTTAGTTTTGGTATGTATGTTTGTTTTTTAATTTTAAAATGTTTCTTATTATGACAAGCATAATATCTACTGATTAAGTTAATAATTAAGCATACTATGATTCAAAAAATATAAATTTTTACCTTGAGCAAGTTAGAAACTCAGTATACTTTCCTCTGTCTCAACATGAATACCATTTTACAATGATCATTAATATTCTTGATAAAAAAAAAGGTGGCTGTGTTCCATGCCACAGATCTGATCATGGCCCTTTTTCAAATGTACAGATCCAATTTAGAAGAAATGAGATGCTTTGTGCAAGACTTTTTCAAACGTTAGAATAATAACCCATCATACCCAATTATTTTAAGAATGCTTACCTCCTGCTGTGCAAAACCTAATAACAATTTAGTTTTGCTTGGGGCACTGTGGGGAGTCCTTATTTGTTTAAGCTTCATTGAAAATATACCCTACAGTACAAAAATGCCATATCATGGATGTTGTGGTTCATTAACTCAAGGCCATATCGTACTCAGAAGGAAACATTGTTTTTCAATTAACCTATAGATTTTAGATAAATGGCCAAAACTCATTTACCATTTGGGATAGTTGCGTATTTTTTTACATCTTTATTTTTCTTGTTGGTTTAGTGAAAGTTCGTTTCTCCACGGCCTTTGCCCTGGCCTCAAAGGGCTGCAGAGCTAAGCCACTTTGCTGTCATGATCCCTCCCATATTCATTCCCCCACATGTGCTTGTTGAAAGCATTAGTGGTATCTAATTAAGCTTGGCAGAAATCAAGGGAGACTTTCCATTTGGAGATGGTACATTCTATGGGCACTGGTTTGAAGGAGGCAAATTGGAAATGAAAAGACTTGAAGTTACAAGGACGAAGGCAGAAAAATGTTTGAAAGTGGCACAATTGAAAAAATGCAATAATCTGTGTTTATTTGTAATGTCTGGAGAACACCATGGTTTTCTTAATTGAAGTTGTGGGTAATTCAAGGATACATATGCCATCTATGAATTACTGATGTTCAGAGTGCAATGTGATAAAGTACATTTAGCCCCAAAGCTTGAGTTTACCAAAATTTAAACATGGATGAATCAGACAGTTCTTCATTGTTTGTGTATTCTAAGCCTGCCAAAACATGCTCCCTCTCTAGCAAACAAGAGAGAATAGATTTTTGTTTTAATTCCTTCCCAAGGGACGTGATGTGTCTTGCAACAAAGAGAAGGGTTGGTTAGTGGGAAACATTTCCATGTTTGAAAAAATATGTGTTGTGTGTTCCTGCTGCCCATCAGCAGAGTCTACATGTGAGGACTCAGGAGCAACAGACAACGATGCAGACGGCCCTGGAAAAATCTGAGCCCACAGCCAGTTTGTTCCACTCGTTCCGCTCAATAGAGAGGCACTAAAGATGAGCGATTTATTTCAGTAGTTGCCAGAGCAGCTGCCATTCACTGTTTAATAAAGTAGGAGGGAGATATTGGAAGAGAAAGTCATGGAGGCAGAACAGGAAGAGGAGAGGCGGGCAAAGCACTAACTGATGTAAATTATACCGTGATGTGTGCTCTCCAGTGTAACTGAGCGCCAATAGGCTGCAGACATGGCACAAGGTTCTGCATTGGAGCAAAATGTCATAACATATTACCAAACAGAAGGGAAGAAACTGTCAGTGAAAAAGGACAGATTCGTTAGACTGCGTTCAAATTTAGCTGTATTTTAAAAAAATACGCAAAACAAAGCAAAACAGCCATCCCAGCAAAGTACATGTTGGCCCGCATTTCTACTTCTTGTGCGTAGAGAGAAGGGCTCCCTGTATTTTCTCTCTGGTTTTGACAACTCTAATCTCTTCTTAGCAGAGGAAATGTAAAGCACACCCACAGGCAGGAAGTGACACTTGAGGCATCCCGGAAAGCGGCTCATGCGTGCAGGATGAGCAAAGGGGCTTACGTGGCCGGGAGCGGGCGTGAAGTTGCACCGCGAGCCCAGCCTGTGGAAGGGGCCACAGCAACGCCTTCTCCTCCCGCCTGAGCCCAGTGCACCAGTTTGCTCATGCTCTGTGCCTCTCTCCAAAGGCTCAGGGAATTCCACTCTCAAGATGGACAAGTTCGGTTCACAGATTTTCATCTTTCCAATACCCATAGGTTTGTAACCTCATCGAAATAAGTATAACACCTGGGAAATACTCAACTGTGGGTTTTCGTGGTTCAGTAGGTCCTACCTCCTGGCGGTCCCTGGCGTTGAGGTTAGGAAAGGACATTTGTTGCCCAAGGGCCGAATACTGTTGCTTATGGGTGTAGAACAAAGAAGCCACAGAGCACATCTGGGGTGCACACCTCAGTTCTGAGAAGCAGGTGTGGTCCAGTGCTTTAGGTATTTAAAACCTCTCCTTTACGAAGTTTCTTCAATACGTTTAGGGGAAAATGGATTACATGGTTAAGTTTACTTTGGTGCCAAGAAAGTTTGCAATCCATGAATAATTTCTTCATAATACACATTTTTCCAAGATCTCTTTGAGGACCTTTCCTCTCTGTCAAGAGCAAGCCTGGATAGTGTACACTGAAGTGTTACTGTGGACCTTGGGAACGGGGGGCTGAGGATACGCTCGGCCCGATGATTATAGGAACAGGACAGGAAGTGCAAGCAGAAATCCCATCCTTCGGGCAAGGAGAGGACTGAGGAAGAGACACACACATAGAACCAGAACGGAGCCTGGTTGTCTGGTTCATTTTCTTCTTTTATTAATTTATTAATTTGCCACCATTCGTTCAATGCCTGCTAGATGTCAGTTACCAGTCTATGGGTACAGCACTGAATGTAACACCACTGTTCTCTCAGGAAAAGCTCCTGGAGGAAGGGTGTTTTAGGAGCAATCCAGATATGCTAGCGCACTCTGGGAGGAGTGGGGCTCTCACTACCTCCCCCGGCTGCAAACTGAGCAATTTCAAGGACTTGTAGTAAAAATCACATCTACCTTCACCAAGAAGAATATTAGAAACAATTGAAGCACAGTCAAGATTGAGATTTATCAAAAGCAGAGGGGGGAAACACACGCCCTTCTCTCAACTCAGTTCCATTAGAATTAAAATACCAGACAAAATATACGTGTTTGATTTGTTTGATACATGCTTTTAAACAAAGTTAAATTCGAAAAAAGAAAGATTAAGGCAAAAGCTGGCAATAGGAGTTAGTGGTGGAAACACGTAAATTGAATGACTCTCTCTCCCTCTCTCTCCCTGTATCTCTTTCTCTGTCTCTCTGCCTCCCAAATAAGTAAATAAAATTTTTTAAATAAATAAAATTGTTCAAAAAAAGACATGAAAGGAATATAAAATGGATGAGACAAATAGAACTGAAAAAGATGCCACTTAAATCAGATTTATCAAAAATGATATTTAATGTAGTGAGATTAAATGCTCCAATTAAAATTGAAATTGTCAGAGTAGATAAACACAAACGAATGCCACATACAAAGAAACAGCTAAAAACATCAGGATGTGAAACATTAAGAGGAAGATGGTGAAAAATATCTGGCAAATGTTAGCTGAAGGAACTCTAATGCAGCGTTGTTGAGTTCAGAGAACAACTCGGAGAGAAAGTGTTGCTAGGTAGACTTCATAACTGTCGAAAGATTCGGTTCATCCCGAAGCTGGCATGATAGTAGGAGCCTGGGCAAGACAAAGATCCCATCTTGGAGCAAGAAGCCGGAGCACAGGGAGGGGTCAGGCTCACACTCCAGTAACAGCCCCTCACCAGCACCAAGGCAGTGGTCCCACGAGAACCACCCTACCTCCTTGCCAAGGAGTACCCGTCCATGTCCTGAGGAACTCCCCCAGGCCCCTCCCTGTACATCACCACACATGGAGACCACGAACCCAACACAGAACCTGCAGGGCACACGCCCAAGTCACAGCCCAAACACTACACGTACTTTTCCCACTTGAAGGGGGTGTGTGAACGTTGTCACTGGTGGTTGTCCCTGTCCACTGACCTGCCCTTAAAATGAAGAGGTTCTGTGTGTGCTTGTCTTGGTGACAGACAGTGAGACTCTTCCCTCACAGCTGGTCTTTCCAGGAGAATTCCAAAACACAAAACAGAGCAAGAAGGATGGAGAGGAAGAAAAGAGATAATCTGTGCCTTTAGAGTAAAAAAAAAAAAAAAAAAAAAAAGACGCTCTGCGTACTAAGCGGTGCTTGAGGGACTCAAAGTTTCCTTCGTGCTAACACATGGCAAGGACTTTTCCTACACAGGACATAGCTTGTAGAAAGGGCTCAGGGCAAGTTGTGGTGAGTTAAGGAAATTAGGAACCGTTGTATACAGCCGTGTGGCAACAGGTTGCAGGGTGAACTGCAATAGTTGAAGCAAAAAACTAAAAGGCTCTATATCATAAGAAGTGTTTATGTTGCATAAGAGAGCAATTAAAAGGTTTGAGAGGGCAAACACTTGGTGAGATTTTCATTTTAGGGAAATCTTCATAGGCAAAGAAGAGAATATTTGAAAAAGGGGGGTGCTGAAATCACCAGGAACAATTACAACCCCTTCAAGTCCAGGAAAGAAATTAAAAGCATTTTAACGAAGGAATAACTACGTGGCTAGACATGAAAGCTCATTTTTTAAAAATGGTGGTTACTGATAAGGAATAATGACTACTTAGAAAAATATTTATTTCATTTGAAAGACAGAGAGAGAGAGAGAGTAAGAGAGAGATCTTCCATCCACTGGTTCACTCCCAAAATGTCTGCAACAGACGGGGCTGTGTCAGGCTGAAGCCATGAGCCAAGAGCTCCTTCTGGGTCTCCCACATAGGTTCAGGGGTCCAATCACATGAGCCATCCTCAGCTGCTTTCCCAGGCACAATAGCATGGAACTGGATTGGAAGTGGAGCAACCCAGACTTGAACCGGTGCCCAAATGGGATGCCAGTGTTGCAGGCGGAGGATGAACACACTACACCATAATGCCAGCCCCAGAAATAACGACTTCTAACAACAGGCGAAGGACAGGAGAAAGGTGTTATTATTTCCAGTTTCCAGAGGGGATGAAGCGTGTGAGCAAATGCGTAATCCGCGAGATCATCGTGCAGGCTGCTTTGCCCGCGCTCTTCCTCTGTGTGCATCTGAGTCTGTAATTAACAGAATCACTTTAATTATCAAAAGCTTCCCAGGTTGAATGATAAATTATATAGGCGCGCGCGCGTGTGTGTGTGTGTGTGAGAGAGAGAGAGAGAGAGAGAGAGAGAGAGAGAGAGAGATCACCTAGTTACAAGAAAAGGAGCGATTTGTAGGTGCCTTGGAAAAACTAGTGTGGTTTTGGACAAGTTGAGTTTCTGATACTTATGGACTGATAGATGCCTGGGTTCTAAAACTGAGTTCTGGAGTTTTGACACATGTCTAGACAAGAGATTTTGGAGCTCTGGAGTTTGAAGATAGGAGTTTGGGACGATAATCAGCATGAAGTGGCAAAGTAAATCCATGGATGGCGGTGATGTCATTTAGGAAGAGATGTTACATAAAACAGAAGAAACAACATTGGGCTTCATTCCTACTGGACCCAGTAATTCAGACACCAACACTGCTCTTGATTTAAGAAATCTTTCAGTAGCCATCACTCTTGATTAAATAAATTTTTTTTAAGATTTATTTTATTTGTTTGAAAGACACAGTTACAGAGAGGCAGAGGCAAAGAGAAAGAGAGGTCTTCCGGCTGGCACCGTGGCTCACTAGGCTAATCCTCCGCCCGCAGCGCCAGCACCCCAGGTTCTAGTCCCAGTTGGGGCACTGGATTCTGTCCTGGTTGCTCCTCTTCCAGTCCAGCTCTCTACTGTGGCCCAGGAAGGCAGTGGAAGATGGCCCAGGTCCTTGGGCCCTGCACTCACATGGGAGACCAGGAGGAAGCACCTGGCTCCTGGCACTGGATCGGTGCAGCGCGCTGGCTGCACTGCGCTGGCTGTAGTAGCCACTTGGGGAGTGAACCAACGGAAAAAGGAAGGCCTTTCTCTCTGTCTCTCTCTCTCTCACTAACTCTGCCTGTCAAAAAAAGAGAGAGAGAGAGAGAGAGAGAGAGAGAGAGAGGTCTTCGAGGTCTTCCTTTGCTGGTTCACTCCCCAGAAAGCTGCAACAGCCAGAGCTGAGCGATCTGAAGTCAGGAGCAAGGAGCTTCTTCCAGGTCTCCCACACAGGTACAAGGCCCCATGCACTTGAGCCATCTTCTACTGCTTTCCCAGGCCATAGCTGAGAGCTGGAGAGGAAGTGGAGCAGCCGGGACTCAAACCGACACCCATATGGGATGCTGGTGCTGCGTGCCAGACCTTTAACCATCTGCGCCACAGTCCCAGCCCCTGGAAGAAATCTTTGGATCGCATTTTATTGTCTCTTGAAAGTGTTCTCTCCTGCTCTCCTATGCTTCTTTATTTAAGTTTCATCTATCAGCACATAGTGAGTGGAGGATATCTTATACAGAAAGGAACATCGTCAGTGTCCAAAAACAAAAGAGAATCCTTGCCAGTTTTTGTGAGTGGATAGTAATAACACAAAAGGGGACCATTTGTTTTGTTTTGTTTCTCAGAAGACTAATTAAGAAAATGTTCATTGAGTGGTGTGTGACCCTTCCCCTCCCTCATCTACTCTTGCCAAGGGATTCATTGACCTTAAGTCCTGAACTGGAGAGAGTTTCACAACATGGTCCAGTAAGGGTGAATTTGGGATGACACATTCCCCAAATAATGTTTGGTCTGGAGGGAATTGTGAGGCAGTTGTTAATTTGACTGGGCAGGAAAGCTGGGGACCTATAGTCCAATTCACTCTTCCCAGAATCACTCCCTTTATCAATTTATAACAGAAACCTTGGCAGATGAGGAAAATCAATTTGTTTAATATTTTGAATAACGTACAATGTTTAATATTGCAACAGATAATTAAGTTTAAACATGTGCATCAAAATCACTGTTCTGTATTTCTTTCTCAACTTTATAATTTATTCCAGTATTCTTGATAGTTTGATGTTCACACAGAATCATCCTCTTATCACGGCTGAAAAGCAATTTTGAAAAAGGAACATTCTGAGTATAATGCTGATGAACTGTGAATGGTGTGGAACAGCAGAGGGAAGCAGCTGTACAGCTTCTTTGAGTTTCGGATGTGTAATTTGTCATGTTATAGGCCAAGAATCCGGAGAATCATAATACCACGCACAGGGTCACTCAAAGTTTTAAGCTTAGTTTTTCTAAACAAGAGGAGAATTCCAAGAATGGAGATAACCAATCCAGACTTCATACCTGAACTTAGAAAGTTGTCTTCAGATACTCGAGACACCTTATTCTGAGCTCTCAAAATAAATACATAAAATGGCAGGTGACAACTAAGATGAACTACACTTCCATATGATAAGGTAGTTAGAGTGTGTAAGAGACTGAGATTGCAGAGTGTCGGAGGCAGGAAAGAATGAAAAGAAATACATAAGCTAAAAATTTCAAATCAAAGATTTTTGCATGGTTGGTTAAGTCAGGTCCCAGAGGGAGGGCCCATGGAGAATGGGGTTACCTCACCCTTTACCATGGGGACAGCTGCTATGTTCTTCATGGAAGTTCTTCATTTTACAAATATGAAATTATTTTAATTTTTGAGACAGTATTATATAAGCACTATCTATAGGATTTTGAAAAAAAATGTTAGTTTACATATTTATAAAATAAACACACTGGACGTGTTTGCGATGGTGATGGGACAGAGTTCAGAGCATGTGTGGGAAATCAGATGAGTGCTGGCATGGCAAATGGACTTTACTATGGAAAAAATGTCTGATTTTTTTCCTAGAGATGGTGCTCCTTGGGACAGGTATAGACTTAAAATGAGAATGCAAGATCGATTACACAGTTAGTATAAGAAAATTTAAAGTACCTCATATGTGCTGTCATTGTCCTACATCTTCTCTCAGTTATTAGCTCTTTGATGTACTTCCAGTGTTTCTGAGGCCATCATCCATGAAAGAATTCCATAGAATAGATTTATTAGAATCAAGCACACGCTATCATTCTATATAAACAAAATGCATGTTTTATAAAAGTAATTTATGTATGGAAAACACTAGAAACTTTAATCACTGTAGCTGAATCCTGGTTGCTATGTGCATGATCCTCTCAAACAAACCACAAATGGCTGTTTTCTTATAACCCTATCTACACCCAGACTTCCCCAGTTGAACCAGTGGTGCAGCCTCGCTGTTTACCCTGTCCCTGTGTGCAGCCTTCTGTGTTCTTGTCACTTTATATTTTGTCATTGCTTGTTTACCCTGTAACCCAGGCCACTAAGTGGGAAACTGCTCAGAGCATGTTTTTCTTTCCCATTATCTTCGCTAGTGACCATTCAATTATTCTATCCAAGCATATACCAAGAGGATTGACCGAGAAAAGTGGTTTTCGTGTTTGTTTGGCAAAGTTTACAAACTTTACTTTTAAGTTTGAAAGCCTTTGAAAGAGCAGCTCTCCCAGTCTGTTTTGGGAATGCTGTCTTTGTGAAAGTTACGTTGCAAACAAGTTGCCACAAATTAAGCCATTAATGATGGCCCCCTTGTCATCATGAAAAGGGCAGCAGTTCACAATCAAGTGGAACAGGAGGAGGCTATTTGCTTTCCTGGAAGCTTTTTAGAGATGACATATTGAGTCTGGGTGAAACACATCATATCAGGGAAATAATCTGTTAGCAAATATGCAGTTCCATGAGGAAGACACCTGAAATAACATTGCTGTACTCTGATTTCCTTTAGAAACTGATATTCTACAAATCTAGTAAAAAGTTAGGGCGACATTACTCACAGCTTATCCTCAGGTAGAACAGATGAGATGAACAGGGGAAGGAGCAAATTGGAACTAGGGTCAAGGTCATTTGCAAGTAAGAAAAGTAGAAACTGCTGAATCTTTTTTCCTATTTGTATAACCTAAGTATTTAATCAACTTTTGGTAACTTTTCAGGAATTTGATTTGGATAAAGACTGTTTGAGAATTATTGGCCAATAGAATATCACACTGTTTTCCCCCTACATTCCCAAGTCTGTCAGTAAGCATTAAGCCTTTTCAAGTATGATGAGATTAACGAGCCTAGAAGTCCCAGTAAATGGCAGTGACTTCTGAAATATTCCTCATCTTCTGGATTTCCTCAGTCCTGCCAATTGAAAAGCTTGAATGGAACCAGAGTCTGCACAAATGAAATACAGTCAACAGTGAGTTACTGATAGAATAACGGGACAAAACAGATAGTAACTGGGTTTGATGAATGACTGAATCGACCAAGGATCTTATTAACGGTCGTTTAACTGAATGAAATGTTGAAGCGTTTTAGGATCTGGCACTGAGTCTAATTTCATCTCACTTTATGAAACCTCGCTGAGTGATTTCATACATTCCAATGATTTTGACTGCTGTGTACATATGCTTACAGTAATGACCATTCAAAACTCTCATCCGATTGCTCCTGGTATTCCGTGCAAGCTATGAACTCTTGACAATATCTTCCAGACTTCCAACCAGCAGAGCCTGTGTTGAACTCAACATCCTTCCTCTGTTGAAGGCTGTTAATTCTCCAGTGCTTACCAACTGCCTGCTTGTGTCACTTATTAAAATGTAAGCTTACTGAGTGTGCAAACCCGTGCACTTGTGCTTATATCACTTCTCTATATACTCAACATTAAAACATAGAGAAAACGAACAGAAGTTTGAACAATAGTTCAGAAAAAAATGCAGTCCTCAAGCCTCAAGTTCATCATGGTATTCCTTTAGAACATTACGTCTGATTCATCAGTTTGTTGAATGTTTTGTTTGTTTTTCTTAATCGTTCTTTTACTAAAACCAGATCCGAGTGTATTAAGATGAGGTAAGGGGTGACAGTGGTGATGCTCATGTTTCAGTTGTAGCGATTGATTGTGGTGAGATACTTAGCAAACTGCAAGAAATGGATGATCTGGGAATCTGGGAGTATAAGTCTAACTAGCACGTGGGAATCAGTACAGTGATAGGATTGGAGCGCCTCTGGAGACAGCAACCCAAATAGTAAAAAACTACAGGCAAGTTCAAAGGTAACAAACACAACAGATAGGAACGACTCGCTACACAGCAGAGTGAATCTCAGAAGACGCCTCTTTCGGCAGCATGTAGGGAGGCCATCTTCAGGGTTGAGGGCACGCCTGTTCCTGTCTCAACCAGCACCACTTTCATCAAGAGAAATTCTTGACATAGTTTCTCCCCACTGAGACATGTTGTGCTTTATATAAAATAGACTTTCCTCTTGATGCTCCATGATTGAAGACAGATAACGTGCAGGACCACAGCCTCTGTCAAAGCAAGTATATATCACTGAAAGGGTGTAATTTGTGCCTAAAAATTGCCCACTGAAAATGTTGAAATACAACTTTTATGTAGAAATGATCCTGTAGTGTTGCATTTGGATGGATACATAAATGTTTTCTCCCTGGGGGAAAAAAACAGCATTTTTGAAATAACTATGAATGTGAAAGAGATTATTTGTAATAAAGCCCTACTATTCAGTATTTTCAATGTCTTTAATATCCATTAACTGCAGCTACTATCCTTCATTCTCATGACTGTTGTAAGGACCTTGTATGAAACCAAATCGTCTCAAATACTGCCAATTCTGTATTTTCTATGTGCAAATATTACACAAATATTCCCTGCAGATTTGAAATATTTTATCTTGTACTTAAAGTCTTCCTTTCCAAGATTTATATTTAATTTTGGATTTAATCATCCTTGGAAACGTTCTTAGTTAATTTTGCTCAGGGCACATTTTGAAGTAAACAGATACTTATTTGTGTGCTTTGAAAAATGAATGCACTTCATGTACTGGTTCTTTTATCACATACAAATAATTACAGAAAATAAAATAAGGTGGTGGAGGCAGGGAAACCATCTTACATTTGAATCTAAAGGGAACAGAAAGTCCTGGGAAGCATTCCACACATTTGCCCTGGGAAAAGGCATTGTAATTTGAAATGCTATCTCAAAACCCTAATTTTCATATTACATAGGCTGTTCACTTTGATTTTTTAAGTGTATAAATGCAACAGAAAAGTTTTTTTTTAAAGAGCACATAATTGAAATATGCATTTTGGAAGAACAGAAACTTTATCCATAGGCATCATGAAGGAAGCCACAGAGTCTCTACAAACAACGCGCTGCAAACCGTGTGACCAAGCCCAGCTGAAGCTGGATATGAGCTCCTCTGTTGTCTCAGGACAGACGCTGGGTGAGCATTTGGTGCAGGTTAAGATGCCACTTGGGACACCTGTATGGCACGTTGTGGTGTTCCTGGCTTGAGCTGCACTCCGAATCCCGACCTTCTGTTAACGCACACCCTGGGTGGCAGCAGGTGATGGCTGAGAGCCTTGGGTTCCTGTCATTCATGTGGGAACCTGGGCTGGATTCCAGATTCCTGGCTTCAGGGCTGGCCAAATCCTGGCTGTTGTGGACATTTGGGGGTGGAACGGTGAATGGGACATCTCTGTCTCTCTGTTGCTCTCTTTCATATGAACAAGATAAATAAATAACTTTTTAAAAAAGAGGTGTTTAATACCTATGCATCTTTAAAGGAAAAAGACAACTTAGCATACCAGTCATGATAAAATGTACTTACTGGATTAAAAATTAATAATTACCCTTTAATAAAATCCAGTATGAAACATAATATATATGAATTATGAGAATTGCTTTCCACATGAAATGTTGAGATACTTTGCCTAGAAAATTATCATTTCATTGCACTCTGAAAGTATTATGAAACCGAGTTACAAGACCTGAAGAAAATAGAAGTCTGAAGAAAAAGTTTTCCTATAAATTTGCTCCTACCCTTTCCAGGCGCCACGTGGCAATCCCTAAGCACATAAGGGCTGAGAAGAAAAGAAACTTAAAGATCACACATAGCAGTGCCAAAATTAAGAGGATAGCGGTATGCGTACGTGGCTACTGTAACCGACTAATAGTAACTGACTCGGTCCCCAAAAGACCTCCCCAACATACAATTTTGTTAACGAAATTCCTCCAATAGAACTTTTATTCCTTTGAGATTAGGGCTTCATTAAATGCCTTAAATGTGCTTTATTAAACCATTAAGTTGTTGTTTAAGCTTTCAGTAAGAGGGAATCTGGGATTTCCACTAAAAAAAGGAAAACTGGGAACCAGGTCCTGGAACAATGTTTGTGTCTCATGCCATAAACCAGCCGGGTTCTCTGACCAGGAGCAGTCTCGGAGTTGCGGCTAAGGAATCATGGAACTAGACGTGCAACTTGATGCATGAGGTACAGAGGAAGAGGACTGCTACTGAGTGGATACTGGTGTACTCGTCAGCTAGTGGATGTTGTATTGTCTATCCATAGACAACATGGCCTCAGTCACCAGCCTGGACTACAAGTTAAGGCTTGAGTAGAGGAACAGAGTTTTAGGGGTGACCCGTATGCTCAAAATCAGGAGCTAGAACTGCCCAGTCACTAAGTTTGGACTTCAGCCCTAAAACTGGACAAAGGACAGCACAAGTTTATTTTTATATCTAAACATGGTGACCATGAGGGAGAGAGAAAATCTACAACAAGTGGTGTTTGGTCCTCAGTTCCAATGAGTTACAAGGCACTCACTGAGACATCTAGAATACCAGATTCCGTGTGTTTTGGTACATTACATCTAATCCAACAGATATAAGCTACCTGCTAATAAATTTTGTATGTACATCTATAAATAGAAAGTAGCACTATCTACCTTTTAAGCTTCAGTGAAGAATGTTCAAAAAATTCAACTAACATTAACTCTCAGGTCGCTGGGCAAAGACAGTGCAAAACTATCCCTGACTTTAAGTGGTACTGCCTGGGGCCTAGAGCAGGACTGAGCTCAGTGGTTTGATTTGTAGCACTTCAAGGGGTCTGTAGTTGAGAAAAACCAAAGCAACAGGTCTCAGAGCAGCCTGGTCCCATCTGTCCTTAGTTGCCTTGTATGAGTCTTGGATTACTTCCTCTTAACTGAGACTGGAGCTGATGGTGTAGAGCTTGCAGACTGGCACTGGAGAACGTGAGAATGGGACTCCAAAAACAGCATTAGCCTGGATGAAGAAGGGTTAAAATTGCCCCAACCTGGGATTTGAGGATGTAGGGGTGAGGCCAATGACAAGAGCACCTACCCAAGAGGCTTAGAAAGATAGCCCAAACTCCCATTACGGTCTTGGAGGTCTCAGGAAGGAGACAATGTCTGAGAGAAAGCAGGAAAAGGTCAATTTCATTAAAATTTAACATTTACTAAACACATAGCATATGTAAACCATGGCAGTATAAGTACAGAGTCTATATATAAAAATCATATTTTAACTTTGTCAAAATTGTCAAGGGCAAAAAGAAATGTCTCTTCCATGTTCTCATATTTGGAAGTCGAAATGGATAGATGATGGGAATGCACTTTGCCACAGCAGGTTACATGAAACACGTGGGTTCAAGATGCTGGGACCCCATGAGAGGCACTGGAGATGAATTGGCTCAGAGCAAAGGGAATAGAGAGAAATGTTTTGGAAAACAGATGGTGGTGGTGGGAGACTATAAGGAAAAGGGGTATGCTTGAGAGAGGGGACACCCTACAGAAAAGAAAAGGAAAGTGGATTAGAGGATTAAAAATTCACATAAAATATATATTGCGTATGATGCAACACCATCTGTTTTTTAATTGCTTGAATGTATGAAATTTTACAGTAAAAAATATAGAAATTTACATCATAAGAAGTGCACGCAGCTCCTTTATTAACCTTACAGATCCCTCTTGGATCAGTACATTTCTAGTTAAAAGGAGTCGTGGCTAGTCTGTGCACAAAGCTCACCTCCATGTAACTAGCAGAATCAAAATCTGGTGCATGTCTCCTTTGATTATATATGCATACTTTCGTTAATAAGCAATCAAAGTTGTCTTATAAATTGGGAGAGCTATGTAGCATAAAGTCTTTCTCAAGCCACTCTCCTAATTTAAAGAGTAAGAACCAGAATCTCATGTTTTCTTAGCCAACACATTTGACACCCACAGGCTTGACTTTCCGGTGAAACTCACATTTTACAAGCCCCATCCTTTTCTTAGCGGCATTACTCATTATCTCTGTCTTGCTTTCTCTTGATAAATGGCTTCAGGTCACAATCAGGCGTCAAATCAATCAAGAGGTGAGTCCAAGCAGCAAGATTTTACAACCTTTCCAGGGACTGCCTGGGCTTGCTGAGAGTCCTAAAAGGTCGTTTTCCTCCTACGTACTTAAAAGTGACTCTAGTGCGTTATCACAGCACTATCAGTATCATGAATTCAAGATTTGTTTGTTTTAGTGAAGTCCATACTTTGTAAAGCTCTGAAATCTTGGAAATATTATTGAAGACTTCAGTTCCTTCAGGCTGTCAGAATGACATGTACCTTGGCTGAACTTTGAAATAAATTCTATGTTTATCACTGTTTTACTGCATCCTTTTATTTTTGTTGGTTTCCCTTACAAGCATGATTTTTCTTTGATCATCCCATATTTTGTATCCCACTGAAAAATTTATAGAGCATGAGCTACAGTTTTTTTTTTTCCTATAAAACAGCCTTGACGATTTAGAGCCACAGTATTTCTCTTCTGCATGAATAAAAGAGAACACATTCCAGGTATCTAATTCTGTTTCTTTTCTTCTAAATTTTCAGAAAGTTTCTTTACAGCTTCCCAAGTCAAGCCATCTACCACGAATGTTAAGAAAAGATACAATTTCAATTTTCATTAAGTATCCCAGAAGTTCTAGATTTCCAATGCCTTGAGATTTCCTAGTGGGCGATAATAATTTTTTTCTTTCACATTGGGGTGCTTATTTAAAGTCAATAATTGCCTTTCTTCCTCCACCCCAATCCATGATCAATAACCTACCAGGGTCAGTGTTGTGCAGCGGATTAAACTGCTGCCTGTGATGCCAACGTTCCACACTCAAGTGCCTTTCAAGTCCCACCTACTCTGCTTCCCATTCAGCTCCCTGCTAATGCACCTGGGAAGCCTGCAGCAGGTGACCCAAGTGCTTGGACCTCTGGTACCCTCGTGGAGTTCTGGGCTCCTGGCTTCCGCCTGGCCCAGACCTGGCTGTTGTGGCCACTTGGAGAGTCAACCAGCAGATGGAGTATCTCTCTCTCACTCTTGCTCTACCTTTCAAAATAAATCTTAATAAAAAAGAACCTATGTATTTCCTGGCCCCACTCTCTACACACAACACCTTAAAAGATAATTCACAGTGAGGAAAAAAAAAGTATTAACTATCAGATGCCCCCTAAACCAGGCAATCTATTTCCTGATCCCAGTGCTGGCTTCTGTCTAATAATTTTACTCCTTCTGGCTGTTTTGTTTTTTCTTTTTCCCTCTCACCTTCCCTTCCTTTTTGTCTGCTTACCTGTCTGCCTTCTTCCTTGTCCCTTCTCCCCCTTATTAAATGCTTGTTTTTCTTCTATTATGTTCTAGGCTAAGTTCTGGTGATGTAGAACTGAAGACCACAAAGCCTGAGATGTCCAGCTGGGATCTCAAGGCGATGGGGCAAGTGGTAATAGAGCTGTCGCACAAGGGCAAGTGGGGCAAGAATCTTTAGCAATTACTATTCGCCACTTCCACTTGGCCTTGAAGCTTTCTGGTAGGACCCCTCAGCAGTCAAGGGTGGTTGACCATTAGTAGTGGTGGTGGCCAGTGGGCTGCTAGTGGCCAGCCTTCCCAGCAGAACCAGCTCATAGTGATTACTCTGAGGTTTACTGAAGGGTCTCCTATGACTTGCTAATCTTTGCCACAGGACTAATCTAAAATAGTCCTCCGCAACACAGCCTGTAGAAGGGGACCCTTTTCACCCGTGATGGAGCAACCAAGGAGTTATTCAGCTCTTTTAAAGAAGACTTCCATTAAGCCCTGATTCAAACGCTTGAGGATGGTACTAGGGAAACACATCGCTACAAAACCCCACACTCACATTTGAAGAATTGCCTTTAACTAGCCTTTATCATGCCTTTGGCTTGGGGTCAATTCTTGTAGTCCCAAAGGATTCCTAATGCTGGTGTTGCAGTATATTCTCAGTCGAAAAATAAATTATAACAAGTGCAACTCAACTCATCTGTTTGTTCTGAAAGCAACACTACTGAATCTGACACCCACAACCAGTCTTTCAAAAAGCTGAGTCCAATGGAATTTAAGACCCTTTTGCAATTGTGTGTAGGAGACAGATTTGGATTGCAAGGGGAATTTGGGATTCTCTGTTGAAGAAAGCATTGACTAAACACTGGTAAAATGCCACCCTTCAAACAAATACATGAAGAGAGTAATCTTTGGGAACACACATTCTCAGAAGTGCTAAGAAAGAAACTAAGCATAAGACAGGAAGGAATAATGCAATAAGCAATTTTTCAACAATAAAAACAATAGCAACTACTTACTATCTGCATAGATCTCCCGAAATATTTTTAAAATTCAAGAAAAAATAGACTATTGAGGCAATTACGACCACAATTGCTAAATCTTGCATCTCAATATACCTTTAAAATATATGTCACTATAACAAGGAACAAGACATTATGATAGTCATTAAAATATTATAAATTCATTATCACAAACCAAAAGTAACTACCATACAAAATTGAGACCAAGATCAATAACATTTTACTCGTCTAAAATTAAAATACTGACTTCTAATTTATTTCATTCCATTTTATCACATCTTATTCAAATTATAATTTCAAAATCCCCTCTCTCTGGCAATTTTAATGAGCTACATATGGTTTTTGCATTATTGTTGCAGAAATACAATGAAATACTTTGTTCGGTGCCTGGATGTTTACCAAGGAGTTCAATGGCTTCTTGATTCAGATGCATAAGTTCTTGCTTTCCACTTTCACCTTCCATGAGCCTCATCTACAGATCTTAGTTTTCCTTTCACAAATGTTGCAACTGCAGTTCTAAACCACGTTTATTTTCTACTTTTTGTTGTCCTTCTTTAATCCTTGAAAGATGTCTTTATATAAAACTTTAGTATTTTGTGCTGTCAGTTTTCCTGATCCAATTCTTTGTGGTCCCCAATTTCCTTTTGTTTCAATTATCTTCGATTCATGCAATATGCAAATAGAAGAACCAGGGTTTTTCTACTTGCAAAGTTAGCACAAAAAAGAAGACTTTCTGCTATGAACTGAATATGATCCCCCAGATTCATGTATTTAGATGTAGGCCTCACGTGATGGCATCAGGAGGTAGAGGCTTTGCCAGGTCGTGGGTAAAGAGAATGGAACCTTCAGGTGTGTGATTAGCAACCTTATTAGAAGAGACATAGGAGAAACAATTTCCCACTTCTTTCCCTTGTCTCTGCCATCCAACAAGTGAGGATACGAGAAGATGGTGGCCACGTGCAAGAGGATCTTCCTCAAGAACCTGATCACACTGGCTCTCAGAACCTGTCCTCAGACTTCCAACCTCCAGAACTCCAGAGACAACTGCCGTCCGTGCCAGGCCTTGGTATCTGTTAGGACCACCCAGACTGACAGATACTCTCATGCACAATGTTCCACCTCAAACAACGCTATTTAAGTGAGATTACCTTACCATTTTTAGCAACTCAAACATTTACCAAATAGCAGATACATTTGAAATTTTTCTTAAAAGACTTCCAGACGTAAGTTATCAGTGGCGGATATTACTATGAGCCAAACAATGCATAGCACTGTTTTTTTGTTTTTTTTTTCATAAAAGATAATAGGCCATGGGGGAAAATATCATCTTCAGGGGCTTCTATCGGTGTTACTCGGGGTCTGTGGGTAACTGGAAAGACTGACAATTTCTATTCCGATCATGACAGTTGGCTAGGAAAGTGTAACACACTTACTTATATGATCTTGCCTATACCACTATCTACGAATGCATAGCTAAGCCCTCAAACTAAATCCGAAGTGGCTGACCTCAAATTATTTTGCAATTTACATGTGTGCAGTCCCCTACTGAGACCTGCTAAGAGACCGAGAGGTGGTTTATTGCCAGATAAAAGTCGTATGGCTCAGCTTAGGTTTTAAATTTCTATTTCAAAAACTGTCACATTATTATTATTTAATAACCATTGGGAAATGTAATTATAACCTAAGCATTTTATGATGGAAAGAATCTGGTACCAATAAGAGCTTATGAAAACAAATGGAATAATATCAGTGGAAAACATTTACTGATGCAGAAGGATTCAAAATCTTCAATTACAGAAGCATAATTAAATTAAGCTTAGTGGATAGTTTTATATACCAGACAATTTCTAGTACTGGAACACATTAAGAGGATAGCTGGAATAGCTCACTGTCTATTTTTTTCAAAGGACATTAAAAATGACAGCAATCCTGAAACAAAACTTGGCTCCTCTTTGGGTTGAAAATGAAATAGAACCACTAGTTGCTCAGATATTTATCTAAAAGTAATTGTAGCTTCTGTTTCAAGCTGTAATTCTTATCCTATCCTTTAACAGCCTGGAAGGATAAAAAGGACTTCTTCACAAACAAAGAGGCAGCAGTAAAATGGAAATTTCAATTTATTTTGTAATTATTACAACTTACTCATTCCAGATATTAACACAAACTTACATCAATAATTGAATTCTTGGCCAGTGCCGCAGCTCACTAAGCTAATCCTCCGCCTTGTGGCGCCGGCACACCGGGTTCTAGTCCCGGTCGGGGTGCCGGATTCTGTCCCGGTTGCCCCTCTTCCAGGCCAGCTCTCTGCTGTGGCCCGGGAGTGCAGTGGAGGATGGCCCAAGTTCTTGGGCCCTGCACCCCATGGGAGACCAGAAGTACCTGGCTCCTGCCATCGGATCAGCGCAGTGCGCTGGCCGCAGCGACCATTGGAGGGTGAACCAACGGCAAAGGAAGACCTTTGTCTCTGTCTCTCTCTCACTGTCCACTCTGCCTGTCAAAAAATAAAAAAATAAAAAATTGAATTCTTAATGTTGAAGATACAGAGTATACACTGAGCATAAATAAGTAGAAGGAAATAAATACTTGAATGCAACTAGAAAGCTATGATCTAAGAATATACCCGACCCAGCATTGACCCCTTTGATGCCCCCTCTGTCACTGAAGACTGTAGCTGATTCATCAGCCTTAGACTGAGCTCCTGCATTGGAACATCAGGAGATAAAGGAGCTGGGCCCACTCTCAGTTACTTATTCACCAACCATTATGGCTCCCTCTGAAATCTGAGGAACTTTTTCTAGTTTTGAAGTCCACTTGTAGCTGTGAAATAATAAACATCATTATAACATGCAATAATAGGCATCCTGTGACATGTTTTGGTTGGAGTATAGTGAGCTTTGATTTCTAGTTTAAGCAACAAACATTTAGCTAACATTATGCCCACTGCTTTTGTTCCCCAAGAAGTTGATTACTTATTTAAATATTCCTATTAGGCCTTGTCTTTTTCATTAAAAAGAGACTTACAGACTAATAATAGCTAGCCCAGAAAGCAAAAGTTTACATGCAGACTGCTTTTGTTGGTGGTGGCAATCATTTGCTTTGTAAAGCTCAACCCAGTGCTCAGCAGAAACAGCAGTAGGTTAGAGAACTAGCTTTTAAGTTGCAAATATTTGTCATTTAAGATTTAAGTAGGTAGGCTTTCTAAGCTTTCTAAGGAGAAATACTGCTTCCATGGATTTGAGACATGTGTCTTGATGGGGAAAATTAACCATCTTTTGCAATGAGACTGGCAAATTTGGGTCACGGAACCGAGTCGTCAAAGCTTAAATTTGCCTGCAGTATACTCACTGCACCAGGCAATGTTGTGCTTGCTTTTGTGGAATTCTAATTTGGGTTTCACAGTGAATCATGCTCCATCGCAATGGCAGCGGATGACGTGAGCCGTGCATCTCGCCACAGATGGGATGGAGTGACACTGACGCGTGTCCCTGCTCCAAAGGGAACAGGTGATCCCAACACAGGTAAAGTGAGGTATCAGCGTTGGAGAGAAAAGACAGGGGACAAGGAAAGCTTCTGGTCGTCCCACGCAAAGAGAAGTCACAAATAAAATTCCACACACTCTTTAAAGATCGAACGTCTTTATTTTCAAATACAGTGGTTAAATGAGGGGAAAAAAATGTAAAAGGAATCCAGCTGCGGTATTCATTTTTAACCCAAAGTAAATAATGATTGAGCAGAAGTTTCTTTTCCACACAGTGCTGGCTTTCAACATGTATACACATACAATGTAGGGCACATGAGCGAAATACAAATGTGGCCCTCAGGACAAAAGCCAGCACCCTCATGGTCCTGGATTCAGATCCACTGACTGTACACATACTTAAAATTATGATAAATGGCTTCTTTATGGAACTATTTATGAAAAACCCATGGCATCTCAAAAGTAATAGCTATGTAAAGTATGTTAGGGTTTTATATGGTTAGCCTCATCCAGTCCTTACTTCAGCCCTTAGCATTGCTTACTTTTAGGTCCAGGGCATTGAATGTGGGCCTAAACTTTATCACAGCTTGGCTCTTCTCTATCCCTTTCTTAATGGTTGCTGCATTTTTCCAGTCAAAATTAATCATCTAAGAGACATCGGATAACATCAAAGACCTCAAAAGGCATTAACCAACTCTCTCAAATACGATATAGAATTACCAGTTTTTTATTCTTTTGTTTAGATTCATTCAATAAATGCTTCATGAACAAACTTTGATGTGTCGATTCCCAGGTTAGATGTCAGTGATAAGTTAGTAAGGAAATAAGCAGAGCTTTTGCCCTCAATACTCATAATAGCTCATGCATGTATGGGTATGGCATGTGAGATATGTGTATGCACATGTGTGTGAGACCTTGGAGTGGCAACAGTTAAATAGTCACGCCTGCAATACTCATAGATCATCACAAGTCATGGCAAGTGGTGTGGTGGAAAAGTACAATGTACAAAAAAAGATCGTATCATCTTACGTCTGTGTACTTCCAAAGTCCCCTCAACTGCACATATTCTTCCATCAGGTTGGTTATCTTAAAATGACTCAGCACAATTTTAACTGTGGTAATTCTGGCCTTTAGTATTTCTTTTCCTTTCTTTTAATGTATCTGCTACTCATTGTCTCCCATCTCACTGCCACGTACAACCTGGATATAAGTGTGATTCTGCCTATCTTTCTCGGTTAACGGACTGGTTGGTTCTTCCTCTGATCCTGATGGGGGTACTCACAGTGTTAGCCAGGGACGTGATGTATTTGCTGACTACTTGTTGGCAATGCTTTGGTTCTTTAAAAGTGAAGACAGAAATAACTTCAGGAAACACAGGGGCTAGCAAAGAATAGTCTGGTAAAATAGGATCTTTATGTTCCCCTCAAAATAATAGTAAGAGGAAGTTGCCAATCATGGTCCCAAAAGCCAACCTTGAACTAATGAATTGTTCTTTTTTATGTAATCCTAGCATTACGCCATTGGAAAACTCAATTTTCTTTGGTCTATTATCACTTTTGTCAGGCATTTTTTCCAATTAGACTAAAGGAGATTCCATGTCACAAGGACATTTATGGGTAATTCTTTCTTCTTAAAGAAAAGTGATTTTGTCTGTTTTCATTGTGACTTGCAGTTTTCACTTTGCAAAATGAGTCCAGAACTTGCTAGCCGAGCACCTGCTCACTCTTTCGAATTTGCATTCAAAACCATGGTGTCTAGGATCCGACTCCACTTTAGGTCACATCCTTAAAGGGAAGGTGACCCTTCTTAAAGGTGACATTGGGCTGAATTTCGGTTTAGTTTAGGTATGTGTGTAAGATCACGCTACTCCTTGTTTCAAATGAGGATATTTCTTTAAAGTCTATCATCACTTTTAAAGATAATAATGCATCTTCTGTGGCACTTTAGGAGTTGTGGATGTGATTAGTGTCAGGAAAAGCAGATGCTTCCTGGGATCGCCAGACCTTCCCAGCCTTGGTCACCTGAGAGTACACCCGAGAACCACTCACACGCCAGACGAGAGTCAGATGCAAGAAGGAAGCAGAGTGGGCTATCGTAGCCTCTGCCTAGAAAAGTAAGCAGAAGTCAGCAAAGGCATTGAGGATTACTAGGGACTTAGAAACGGGTCAGTGACAAGCAAGGGGAGAGTCCATCACTTCCATCAGGGTAACCACAAGTGAGAGTTACCCAGCTGTGGGTAGTGGCTCATTAAGCATTTATTAAGTGTTGCAAAGAACTCGTTAAGCATTTCCCTCAGGGTCCATGTTGAGTCAGCTTATGGCAGCCATGCCAGGTGAGATCTTGCCTACCTTCCATCTTTCTCTACCCTATCTATCGTTAAGAATTGAGGAGGTTAAAAACCAGAAGAAAGGGGTGGGCATTTGGCTTGGCTCTTATGACACCACTTGGAATGCGCACATCCTCTATCAGAGTGCCTGGTGCCAGGCCCAGCTCCTTGGCTTCTCATCCAGCTTCCTACTAATGCGCATCTTGGGAAGCTGAGGTGGTGGCTCAAAGACGTAGGTCCCTGCTACCCTCACTGGGGACCCAGATAGAGTCCAGCTCTCTGCTTTGGCCCAGCTCAGCCCCAGACGTTACAGGGACTTGGGGAGTATACCAGCATATAAGACATTCTCTCTCTCTCTCTCTCTCTCTCTCTCTCCCTCTCTGCCTTTCTCTGTGTGTGCATCTCTCAAGCAATAAATAAATGAAAATACAGAAGGAGAGGAAAGCAGAGGGAACAAAGTGATTAAAAGAGAAATAAGCAACAGGACTTTCTTACAGCAGGTATCTGGACAGAACCAGGCTGAACTGGAGAGAGGGACTTGTTTATAATTCTGAATAGTCAGATAGTTTGACATCATATGCACCATAATAGAAAACCCTAATTCAGAATGAGACTGGATCTTGCAGTGCTAATTGATAAAATGACTTTACTACTTATCAGTGATTAGATAATTCATGACTTTTTAAAAATTTGTTTCTGTTTTCTTCTAGGTACAAGGGCTGCACTAGCCCACCAAGCAATGGTCAAACATTTATAAGATAATAAATTGCTTTGTAAACACAAACCTCAAATGATACTTCAACAGCTTACATGTTATATTAACTTCAGGGAGATACTCTTTAGAAATAAATTATAGGGGCTGATGCCGTGGCTCACTTGGTTAATCCTCCGCCTGCGGCGTCAGCACCCCATATGGGCACCGGGTTCTGGTCCCGGTTGCTCCTCTTCCAGTCCAGCTCTCTGCTGTGGCCCGGGAGGGCAGTGGATGATGGCCCAAGTGCTTGGGCGCCTGCACCCTCATGGGAGGCTGGGAAGAGGCACCTGGCTCTTGGCTTCGGATCAGCCTAGTTCTAGCCATAACAGCCATGTGGGGGGGAACCAATGGAAGGAAGATCTTTCTCTGTCTCTCTCTCTCTCACTAAAAAAAAAAAAAAAAAAAAAAAAAAGAAAAGAAAGAAATCATAGCTCTGCTTCTGCGCAGTGCCTCCACCAACACTTGTCTTCTTAATGACACCTTGCCATGCAGGAAACATTCTTTTTTGACCATTGCAAAAATAATTTCATATTGCAAAAAAGCAAGTCTGGAAGTCTTTCACCGTGGACTCCAGTGGAGCCTTGTGTCACAGCGGCTTGCGGTGGAACAGCTTTCGCTCTGTCCGCTTCGTCACTGGCTTCTTGGAAGACAGTCCTCCAAGCTCAAAGCAAACCGCATTGCTTCCTAAGAAAAGTTATAAGGTCTCCCTCAAGCAAGAGTCATTCTTATTCAGCAGGCACTCAGATAGCTACTTTTGTTGGGACACATGCTAGGATTTGAGGATACAGTAAGAAAAGGAAATAGCATCTCATCTCATACCAACCCTCCTGGAAACTACCTTATTATAGAAAGGACAGAAGATAAATGGGTGAATAAAAACCAATTACAATGTCATCTAATGAAAAGCGCAAAATTGAAAAATCATCAGTCATGATTAGAGAGCAATTTAGGAGAATGAACAAATTATGGAGACAGAAAAATCTTCCAAGCCAGGCCCAGGATCAGGGCCTCGCTGTGGAGGCTGGTGGTGTTTGGGGACCACAAGGTTCAGAGGAAGACGGAGCAGTCCAGGGGAGTGACCCTCAGGGCTCAAAGAGCAGGTGACTTAAAAGCTGGAAGAAGAAAGAAAGCAAGAGAGGAAAGAGAAAGAAGGTGACAGCTTTGAAGGAGGTCAGGGAAAGAAGGCATTGTGTGTCCCGCTGATAGTAATGGAGGGGTATTGCATTCCATGCAGGGAGAGTGAAAAGGCCTCCTCCAGGGGCCTGGCAATGCAGACAGGAGTCAGAGCTCCACAGCCAGTGTAAGACACCAGAAATCAGGACCAAACAATGGCTGGCGTAAGCCTAGTCCCTTCAGACTGGCAATATACTATTAAATGAGGGAGAACTTTGGCTTAAAATTCAATCCACAGTTGTGTATGTGTTCATTTCACCCTTTGGGAAAGTAGATAGGGGAATCTGATTTTTAAATAAAGAAGGAGTTAGTTTTAGACATACTAACCCTAGAAAAGTCCTGTTTTGTTTAAAGTCTAAATTTAAGATATCTAACCCACTATCATCTATAACCAAACTACTTGAATCAAGTAGAACCTAAAGTCCACATGGAAACTGCATTTGTCAGTCCCACACTGAGATTGACCTCTGCTTTGGCCTCCCTGCCTGTGTACCCATGGAACAGAAGAGAGTACAGAGATCTGATAACAGAGAATCAATATCTCTCTCTCTCTCTCTCTCTCTCACACACACACACACACACACACACACCCTGGAAAGGCCTAGAAAATCATCCGATGGCCTTTTCCAGAAAGTAGATGATGTAGAGACAGAAAACCCAAGTTAAAAGTGGTGATTTATCCCCTACAAACAGGTAAGTGTGAATCATCTCCCAAGCCCAGGTTCTCTTCATTCATTGAAGGGGATGAGAAAAGTCACCTTATCTTAGGCTGTATTCTACCAGAATCTAAACTGGAGACAGTATTTGAAGAACAGCAGCTTATGCTAGAGGTGATACAAGGAAGCTCTGGTGCGGAAGAGGTGGTGAGAACCAGAGGGAATGAGCCACGCAGCGGATGACTGCCAGGTGCAGCCACAGAGCTCTGAGAAACTGGCTCCAGACCATCCTATGTGCCTCTTTCAGAGTTCTGGTAGGCAAAGAAAACATTTAGACAAAGAGGCACAGAAGCCTACAGTGCTGGCTGTAGGAACAGTGAGTTCCAAGGGGAAATGGGTGGGGTACCAACAATGTCTGCCACACCCACTGGTCAAATCCAATAAACTGGGACAGACATTTGGTTCAGTGGTTAAGACAGCTGCATCCCACATTGGAGTCCCTGGGTTCAAATCCCAGGTCTGCTTCTCATTTCAACTTGCTGCTAGTGCACACCCTAGGAGGCAGCGGTGATGGCACACAGTTAGATCCCTGCCACCCACTGGGAGATCTGGATTGAATTCTTGGACTCCTGGCTTCGCTCTGCCTAACAAGGGCTGTTGCAGAAATTTAGAAATTGAGTCAGCAGATGGAAGGTCTCTCTCTCTCTCTCTCTCTCTTTCTCTCTCTTTCTCTCTCCCCTTTCCCTCTACCTCTCAAATAAAAAATGAAAATGCAGGAATAAAATTTTTTGAAAAGTGCGCATAAACTGTATCCAAATATTGTACAGACTGTGAAATTCTTTAAAAGCTGGTATCTAGCTGATGATAAAGTGAAATAAGTGATATAAATGGCACAGAAGTAGCTATGATGCTAACAGACTTTGTATTATAGTAGGAAGAAAAGTTCATTTAAATTTCGAAGACATTATTTTTTAAATATCCACAAATGTCTCTTGAAATATTTTAAAATAAAAATTTAGAAAAGAGTATATATATACAAGATGTTTTGATATACAACTTTCTACTCAATGATTATAGTTATTTACTAGTATTTTAGTATCATTGCTTGGATATCATAAACATGAATATTAAAACTGTCATGGTGGTTGTTTATCACAGTTGCCTGATGCATTTCAATATTCTAGGAAATTTTCTTGGTTTTAGAAGGAAAAAAAAAACAAAAAGCTGATTCAGACTTTAGAATCATTCTGGGAAAATTATCCCATTGTAATGGACTATACCTAATACATACATATTCTATGTATGCATATTATATACACAAATATACATGATTGAAATTCTTATCAAAAAATATTGTTCATTTATATTAGTAAGAATGAAACATTATAAGGAGATGAGCAAAGATCTCTAAGGTCCTTCCCAACTCTAAAACTCTGTGATGTGTGATGTGTAATTGAAATGATAAGTTTAAGAATAAAAGAAACTAGGGATGACTTTGTGGGATATTGAGTAAGCTGCCATCTGTGGTGCCCTCATCCCACATGGGCTCCTATTCTTATCTTGGCAGCTCCACTTCCTAACCAGCTTCCTGCTCATGGCCTGAGAAAAAGCAGTGGAAGATGGCCCAGGTGCTTGGGCCCTGCTAGCCAAGTGGGAGACCTGGAGGAAGCTCCTTTCCTGGCTTTTACCTTGCCCAGCCCCAGCCATTGCAGCCATCTGGGGAGTGAACCAGTGGATGGAAGACCTCTCTCTCTCTCTCCCTCTCTCTCTCTCTGTCTCTCACTCTCTCTTTCTCTCTCTGACTCTCAAATACATAAATCTTGTTTAAAAAGAGTAAAGCAAGCATAAAAGTGAGAAATTAACTTTCCTTTAATATGCTCAACATAAAAGAAGCCATAACACTGAATGAAGTTGAAATGCTGGTGTTTGCTGAGTCAGGCTGATCCAAGCCATTGCTTTAGAATGGCTGCCTGGTCAGCAGGAAGCAATTTAGTCCTTTCTGCAACACGGCTGAAGTCAGCAGCCCATAGCTAGTGTGATGAAAGATGAATACATTTCATGGGGAAAAGTAACTAAGCTTGGAAAAGAATCCTCTTTTAAGTAGCATATTGCATTAAAAAGTAATTATAAGGCACATGGGAGAATGATCCTACAGCACATAAATGTTGCGACGGACACCAACTCCTGGAGCACACTTGGAAAAAGAAGTGTGCACAATGTACGTGGGGCCTGCCCAGGTTGATATCTGAGTGCTGAGCTAGGAACTGACCCATCACGAAGGTTACTCAAATGTTTGGGATATAATTATAATGTTTTGCTTATTTTATTTTTGAATAGTGCCTCAGTAATTTGTGCCTCTATTTCAACAAAGGAAACACTCTACAAATGAATTAAGGAAATGACTCTCTTTAAGTTTGCCCAGTGATTTTTCAAAAAATCAATGGTTCATTAAGCACAGTTCATGCACCAGCTGTTTAAGTTTTACCTAATTAATTCTCTCATTTACATAAATTAACCTAATTCCACAAAGTTTGGGTTTTTAGTAAAAATAAATTTGTGTATTACTTTCATTATGATTTACTTGATACTATTATTTAATTGCAGCAACATATATTTAAAACTTTAAGTGTTTGGTGGTAATATATATTTCAAAGTCAACTATCTCTATTCCCTGAAGTAGAAAAAAATTACATTGAAAGTGTTGAGCATACACTTTCAAATTCTCTTGCTAGATCTCAAAGGAATATTAGAGTACACTAACATACGTGTCAAGAAGAAGGCAATGATGGATGGGAGACTAAGCAAACACTACTTTTTGTGTCAAAAATGATCCCCTCCCCACAATCTGTAATTCAAAGAATGCTTTCTAGGTTGGTCAAAGCTAGGCTTCAGTTTTAATAAGCTACATCATTTTCAACTTTTTGAAGAAAATCAAGAGAACAAGCTTTTCCTTCATAGAAAGATTCTTAGAAACTCCAATTTGAAGTGTACTTTCAAAGAACTCACATTTTAAAAAGGTAATTCAGGATAAATATGACACCTAATTTAAAGATATTCAATTGGCTTCGTGTCAGGCTATATAGTGATTTTAGAGCCCTTTCCTGAAGTTTAAAACTTGGAATAGATTTTCTCCACCAAGCTGGTACTATAAATAGATATTAAGACCTAACTACTTAATGTGATGTGTTTTTTATTCCATTAACAGTAGCTTTTGGACAGAAAGTCATGCAAACTTTGAACGGTTTGTATCTTCCTATAAGTTTCTCTGAATTTTAAACTTTCAAGTATGGTTGGAAGAAGCAACAGAGGTGCAGCACTGCACCCTTCTTCTGAATATTCTAGACCATTTCAGCCTCATGCTTTCTTCTGCCTCCCAGGGCCCAGGGTATTACTAACGGGTACAAGGGAAGGCAATGTAGTGTAGTACTCCATAATAGTGCTGTCCTTGATGTATCTCAGAAGTAAGATGGTAATCCCTAATCTTCCCCCAATATTTCAACAACAAAGAGTACTTTCCTATAGTAGAAGACAAAACCCAGAAGTAGGTGGTAGAATGACAGGTGAGTAGGCAAGGCCAACAGGCTAATGAAGTCCTTATTTACTCACTTATTTAACAAACATCATTAACCTCGTCTGTGTGCTAAACATGTGCTGAATGACAAGCCAGTAGGAAAGTGAGTAAGATACGACTCTCCCATCCTATGGATGCATCTGCCAGAGTAGAGAAAGTGGAAAATGAGCCACTCAGATTCTGGCAGCTCAATGGAGAAGTGCCTTTAAATAAGCAAGGGATGGACAACATAGCCAACTGGATGACATACTCATTACAACGGTTAAGCTCACCAAACAAATGAAACAAAAGCCTAACGCTCAAAAATTTTACAACCGCCATGACACAGCACAAAGTACTGGCAGTCAACACGATCCATAGCATTAGAACTAGGTTGTGGAGCTTATCTTCCATGCAAGGTTTTTCTGTTGGTTCTGGGATTGTGGGGTGGTCCCAGGAACTGTAAAGCTTTGCCTGGATCTCTAGGCTCCAAACCAACCTGAACACACGCCTCATTTTGGATTTGGACTTCTCTATCTTTTGAGATATAATTAAGGAAGAAAAAAAATGAAAGACACATTTAAGCCAACAGGCAAGGAGTGGACTTTTGTTGTAGCAGTTAAGATACCGACTGGGATGTCCACATCCTCTGACAGAGCACTGGAATGAAGTCTTGGCTCAGCTCCCGACTCCATCTCCTGCTGAAGTGCACCTGCAGGGGCAGCAGTGATGGCTAAAGAAGTTGGGTCCCCACTACCAGTATGGAAGACCAGGTTGAAATTCTGGCTCCTGGCTTCAGCCTGGCCCAACCCAGGCATTTGGGGAATAAACCAACAGATGAAATCAATCTCTCTTTCTCTCTCTCTCTCTCTCTCTCTCTCCTCTCTCCTCTCTCCTCTCTCCTCTCTCCTCTCTCCTCTCTCCTCTCTCCTCTCTCCTCTCTCCCTCCCTTTTGAATAAATCAAATGAATTTTTAAAAATTTGGTGAGTAATATTACTAAATAATGGAGAAAACTCACTGCTATTTATTTTTATTCAGTAAAGTATATATAATTGGTACTTACAGTTTTACATGCCATATAATATCATTTCATCTGTTATTTTTTTTTTTTTTGACAGGCAGAGTGGACAGTGAGAGAGACAGAGAGAAAGGTCTTCCTTTGCCGTTGGTTCACCCTCCAGTGGCCGCCGCAGCCAGTGCACTGCAGCCGGCACACTGCGCTGATCCAATGGCAGGAGCCAGGTGCTTCTCCTGGTCTCCCATGGGGTGCAGGGCCCAAACACTTGGGCCATCCTCCACTGCACTCCCGGGCCACAGCAGAGAGCTGGCCTGGAAGAGGGGCAACCGGGACGGAATCCGGTGCCCCGACCAGGACTAGAACCTGGTGTGCCGGCGCCGCAAGGCAGAGGATTAGCCTAGTGAGCCGCGGCGCCAGCCCATCTGTTAATTTTTCATTAGAATTTTCATTTTGGTTGAATTCACATTGAGAGTCAACTATGTTCCAGGCCACATGGTGAATGATATCTCCTGACTTCTGGAATAAAAATTCCATTATTATATTGATTAAAATATTCTATTACAAAACATCTAAGTTTCAAAGTTTATTACTATGGTTGGGCACTGTGGCTTAGTAAGTTAAGCCTCCACCTGCAGCACTGGCATCTCATATGGACACCAATTCAAGTCTTGGGTGCTCCACTTCCATTCCAGCTCCCTGCTAATGCACCTGAGAAAGCAGCAGAAGATGGCCCAAGTGCTTGGGCCCCTGTACTCACATGGGTGCTCCTGGCTTCAGTCTCTCTTTCTCCTTCTCACTCTGTATTTCTGCCTTTCAGATCAATACACCTTAAAAATGTTTAGTAATATTTTTAACAATGTAAAATGATTTCCAAATTTTCTTGGTGATAATGTCACCCTATTTGAATGTGGGTATGCTGTATTGAGACTGAGGTCATGGTTTGGAGTAAAGGACATTATTAAGAGTCAATTCAATACACAACAGAACAAAGAACAGAACAGAGAATGAGTGTGAGTTCAAGGTGCAATGGAGTGGAAAGGACTGAGTAAATTGTGGACGGCTGAAGGCTGATAGGCTTGGAAGAAAAGACTAGAAGCAAAGGAAATCTAATGAACCACACTGGGTGATACATAGGCTTAATCATGATCAGACAACTCAAATCCACTAGGAAACAACATGGCTCTTTTCCTGTCTCTCAACTGCTTTTTTGGGGGGCGTGGGGTTGCTCTGTAAGCCCTCTTTACTCACTTTCTCATTTAATACTCTCAAAAGCCATGGAAAGTTGCTACCAGAATTGTTGCATTGTTACTCTTCTCCTCTCTCCCTCCCCCCACCACACACACACACACACACACACACACACACCCTTTTACAGAGAACATTATGCTTAAAAGAGACAAATGAGCAGCCTCCAAGGCAGACACTTCATTCATAAGTAGCAGAAACAAGACGATACTTCATCTGTTTTACAGCTAGGATAAAAGGATATGGGCAAAAGCAAAGCTACATTAATCACGGTGCAGGCAGAATTAACACAGGCACACGTTTGAAAGACACAGTTTTTTACTACATTCATTGGCTTAATAGTATAAATAAAGTAAGGAAATTTGAATCCAAAGTGTTGGCATTAGGATTAACTGTAAGGAATATGATTAATAATCGTGTTAAGATATGTTTTCTTGTTAATTCAATAAAACTCAAGAAGTTTCTTTTTTATGTAAAGAAAAGTGGAAGAATAGGTCATTCTTTAAAAGCAAGACCTACAAATGGCAGAAAAATTAAATATATTCTAAAGAAGGAATATGAGTTAAAATCAATGTTTAATTTTCACAACAGAGAGAAGTGTATGAATATCCAAGACTCATATGTGGTTTCAGGTTCTCCATTTGTCTCAAAGTAAGCCCCTTGAAATTAAGTAAGACTTGACCCTGGATCAACCATTTCATAAAGAAGACAGTAAATGGTTTAATGCCATTTAATCCAACACTTGTTGTCCAGTGTTTTATTTATATTCCTAGGAAAGTCTAAGGAGAAAGGTTTTATGGTGGAGAGGCACCCTACTTTTTATTTAGCCCTATACAATTTTCTAAAGGATAAATGTTTTTGTTGGCTAAATAAAAAGATGTAGTAAATAGTAAAAGACATGTTAATATTAATTTTATAGAAAGAAACAAGACTTTACCCTTGCCAGATATTCTAACATTTAAAAACATTGGTTTTTGTACTAAAACGAAATAAAATGGAACACATGGCATATAACGGAGTTTCCGATGTTGCAATTAATTCCTAGGTCAGAAACCTCTTGTTTCCAGGTATGATTTGTTGATATAATGGCTTCTGCCCCTCTTTTCAATGGTTTCAATTTTATTTATAGAGTAATAAATTTAGTGAAATATGTTGGACTTAAAAAAATTTTTTCCGTAGTATATTTAAAAAAACCCAAACCCAAGTGAGTCAAACAAATGCCAGTATGTGAAAGCTTTTTAACAGAACTTTCCTGTTCACCAGGGACAGTCTTATCAACCATATCCGAGTCAAAAGGCAGCCCAGTTAGCTGATGGCGAGAGCCTAAGAAACCGTGTGGAAAACATTCCTCAGCGCTCACAAACAGCTCCTCAGAGAGATGACACACAGAGATCAGACTTTCGTCAAATTCTCGTGCACTCTGGGCCGCAGAGGGGAGGGGTACCAAGCACGAATGAATTACAGCAGAAAGTGGCTGAGTGGAAAGTGTTGTAGGGAAAGCTAATGTCTCAGGGAGCCATAAACCGGGGAACTACCACCGATGAGTTCCCAGAATATACACAGATGTGTAGAGGAAGCCTGGACACAGAGAGGCACATAAACCACCCGCATTCCTCGTTCGCCCCAGACATCTGCAGCCTGACACGCTGTTATTTGGAAGTGAGGATTGCCCATGGCTATCACACTACTCTTCTGCTTAGAGTTTTGATGAAAGTGATATGCATTCCTTTCATCTTGCCAAGGTCGCCACAACCCCTCACATTGGAAGCTTGCTTCGTATCTGGCTGGAACAGCTGAAAAACAAAAAAAAAAGCATTATTACTTTTATTGTGGCTATAGCAGCAACTGACATGTTCTTTCCTCTTTCTGTGTTTGAAAGGAAAAGCAAAGCCAAATTAGCCTTCGGGGGACAGGGTATATATTATACAACTCAACTGAAGTTCATCGCAGAGGTGTTTCTTGCTCACAGATTTGAGTCTCTTCACATCTGTTTGTGGATTTCACTAGCAATTTCTGTTTAGAAATTCCTAATTTTCTAAAGCCGAGAGATTTAAAGAAAAATGCCATGAGACTAAATTAAAAAAAATTCCTTCATTTTTTTTTACAGGTGATGTATGGAGAACACTTTTAAGGAGACGTGGAAGTGAGACAGCACCTGCCGAGTTAGGACCTCCCGTAATGGCTGAGCAGGAAGTATCAAAGGGAAATTTCTTCTCTCAAGGCACAAAGTGCTGGGAATCCATTTGTCCCCAGCTCCTGCTAATGCGAGATTGTTATCTGATGTGCCCAATTTCTTTTCTGACCCATAATTTCTTTATCTTGGCTGTATTTACCTTCTGCTTCGTTGAAACAGCTCCAAATACCAATTTGATCATTTTTTTGTCTAAGTTTCTATCTCTGTAAAAAAAAAGTGTTCTAACATATTTTTAGCTGATAACTCATTTTTTCAAATCTGAGCTTCCTTGTGTTCTTGTATAAATGCTAACGCCATTTTCCCAAGGTGTCTTTCAGACGGCGCTACTGTTATTGGAGGTCTTGACACAAAATTCTTATTTTATAAAGCTCCCCTTGGATAAATAGTGTCCATTTCTGAAAAGTGCAGCCCCACCCTGAAATGTCTGAACTGTTGAACTGGGAGCTGTACATTGATCCAAAGGCAGTATTTTTCACTTAAATTTGCAATGATGTGTGCCATCTGATTGCTATTTTATTTTATGAGATATTTGGGTTCCTATTGAACGTTCATTGAACTTTACTGAAAGTCACACATTATATAAATTCATGTCCATTGTATCTACGTAAAGAAAGAAGATATACAGTAGGCCGCCTGCAGTGCTAGTATCCCATATGGGCGCCAGTTCGAGTCCCGGCTGCTCCACTTCCAATCCAGCTCTCTGCTATGGCCTAGGAAAGCAGTAGAGGATAGCCTAGGTCCTTGGGCCCCTTCACCCATTTGGTAGACCAGGAAGAAGCTCCTGTCTTCTGACTTCAAATCAGCACAGCTCCGGCCGTTGCGACCATCTAGGGAGTGAACCAGCAGATGGAAGACCTCTCTCTCTTTCTCTCTCTCTCTCTCTCTCTGCCTCTATGTAATTCTGCCTTTCAAATAAATAAATAAATAAATCTTTTTTTTTTAAAAAGAAGATATACAGACATAGAAGACCTGCTCAGTTTGAGCTCAGTTACTTATGAATTTTGTGATCTTAACTAAGTCATCTATTTCTTAATCCTGTTTCCTTAAGCCATTGCCAAGATAGCTCATCAGTAACATGAAAACAGAAGTGGTAACACCTATACATTTTTATAATTCAATACAACTAAAGCATCAGCATTATTCATGATATATAGTAAGTTTTCAATACACAGTAAAGATTATTTTCAATATAGCATAGAATTGCATTGCTTGGATAGAATTGTCTCAAGTGCTATTTTTATCTTCAGAAATTTGGGGGGCCGGCACCATGGCGCAGTAGGTTAATCCTCCGCCTGCATCCCATATGGGCACCAGTTCTAGTCCTGGTTGCTCCTCTTCCAATCCAGCTCTCTGCTATGGTCTGGGGAAGCAGTAGAGGATGGCCCAAGTGCTTGAGCCCCTGCACCTACATGGGAGACCAGGAAGAAGCATCTGGCTCCTGGCTTTGGATCAGCGCAGCTCCAGCCATTGTGGCCATTTGGGGAGAGAAACAATGGAAGGAAAATCTCTGTCTCTGTCTCTCCCTCTCACTGTCTGTAACTCTACCTCTCAAATAAATAAATAAAATCTTTTAAAAATTTTTGGAAAATTGCTAGGATTCAACCTTGTGTTCTGACTTCCTGATTCTGAGAAAGTTCCTAGCACACAGTCGGTACTCACTAAATACTTGTGTCATATATCTAATGAAACTCTTAACTCCATAATAAAAAGCACTGTGACAGGCAGAGACCATATATGATTCCCTTTTGCATCTGTTTCCCACAATACTAATATAGAAGTTAGCTGTACAGAATCAACAATTAAAGTTTTTGCTAAATTAAGGAATAATGAGTTAGCTGAGAAAATTGTATTTTAATATATCCTTGATATATAATTCTACTTATTTGATTCAGAGAGGAGTTTGTTAATTTTCAAAAAATGACTAATGTTTGTTGAGGATTTAATACGTGCTAACACAAAGCAGATTAAAATATATGAAATTATAATCTACAAAGTAAGCCACAACTAAATAGGAAAATCAGTCTTGATATTTTGCAGTCATAATATTATCTTGCAGAGATAAGGTATTTCTCCACACACTATACATGTTTAATTTATCCCAAATTAATAATGTTGTCTTAGTGATAAAGAGTCTGAGTAAGTATTCATGATTTCAGTTAGGTTTATAATTTTGAAACAGCAAATATTTCAATTAATATCATGAAGTATTTGTAATTAATTCAGCTTATGATTCTATATCTTTTTTGGCAACAATTCTCTAAATTATAGACAGAACAGCTACTGTTCACAATAATGACATATTCCTTCCACTTGGCCTTCTAACTCCCTTAAGCGATTTTCCCTCACCTGTTTTTATGTAAGTGTTTAAGTATTTCTATCTGGTCTACATTAAGAAGATGGAGATTTGGGGAAGCTGAGATGACACAAAAGTGAATTAACTGTACTGATGCTGACAGATTATCATAATTGGAATATGGTTACTCTGTTAGATAAAATAATACTAATAGTTTCACAACAGTCTTGAGTAAGTGGAACAAGTGATTAGAACAAAGGCATATAGACCATAATCTAATAGGTGTAACACTGAAATAATACAAGGGCATTAAAATAGGCTTTCTACCTTGATTAATCCTTAAGAAAGAAAAAACAGTAATGGCTTCACACATGCACAAGCAAAGAGTAATAGATGAAATGTCTAAAACCTCTGAATAAAGGATTATCATTCATGGTCAAGTGAGAATGACAAATTCATTCTCCTAATTAGCTGTGCAACAGGAAAAAAGCAGCCAGTTCCACGCTTTGGAGAAGGGACAAGGGCATTTAGCAATCAGTACAGCCATTATACTTGATAAACTTCTAAAAGTGAGTTGAGAACAGCAGGATTCCATGGATTTCTTGTTTAGTACTGTGTCCATTCCCATTCCCAGCTCAGTGGCTGGAGAGATTCGATGAGGTGAGGCAGCTCATGAGAACTGGCTGCTTCTATTTTCAAAAGGAACGTGCTCAATTGGAAACCTGAGAAATGACCACACTCAGTGACATCAATACGAGTGACCAGTCCGTGCTGTGAATGAGGCAAGCATCCTCTTGCATGAGTCTGTGCAAAGCAGAGGCCTAAGAGGATACAAACCAGTCACATACTTTTGGCTGACCTTGGGCCTGCACACATGTGCAGAGGAGACCTGAATGATTCCAGCGGAGTAGAAGCTTGGGCAGACAGACTGAGCCGGAATACAGTCTTCCATCCACACGGAGACCGCTCGGTGGAAGAAAGAAGCCTTATTGGCACCAGATGCTTGAGCAGAGCCCTTGTCTAATCATGGCTGCCTACTAAGCTAGGAGACGGAGGGCCAGGACCTGGAAAACTGGATTTGAAAACACAAAATAAATAAACAAAATAAACTCATCAGTGGCCGCATACCACACGAGGAACAGATTTAGCCAAGCAAGTTACTGAACAAGCAAATCAGCCAATTAACAAACAAAACAGTGACAAAAATCTTGAGGTGGAAAAAAAAATCTGAATTGAGAACTGCTACATATAGTATTTTAAATGTCTAATTTTCAATATAAAATATGAGACATGCAAATATAGTAATGTTTCACTCATATTCTAGCAAACAAAGCCAAGAGGAGAGATAGCTATTGGACAGACCAGATAAAAAATTAAAAGAGCTATCACAAATAATTTCAAAAATGTAAAGGTAATTGTATCTGAATAATTTTAAAGAAAATAGTAACACTAAATCAACAAATAAAATGTCTCAACAAGAAGACAGGAAACATTTTTAAAACAGAAATTCTAGAGTTGAAATATCCTATAACTTAAAACAAAAAAATCACTAAAGATATTCAACATCAGGTTCAATGTGGTAAAGGAAAATCTCAGTGAACCTAATGAACTGCCATGAGCTCATCTGAAAACAAGAGAGAAGAAAACTGATGAAACAGACAAAGGCCCAGAGATCCACTGGAAGTGCCAAGAATCTAAAAGAGCCAAAACAATTTTTGAAAAGGAACAGAGATGGAAGACTTACATTACCTGACTTCAAAACTTACTATAGAGCCCCAGTAATCATGACCTTGTATTATTAGTAGAAGAAAAAGAACATTGATTTAATGTAACTAAATTCCAGAAATAAATTATTATATTTATGTTGAATTGATTTTGACAGTTTTCAAGACAAGTCAATGAGGAAATAATAATCCTTTCAACATATGACTGAATTGAAAGCTTAGATATATGAAAAATTAACTAAAAATAGGTCATAGACTCAAATGCAAAAAAGTAATATTGAAAACAAACAAACAAAAAGGATTTGTGACTTTGTAAAATTCTTCTTTGCGACTGTTAGAAAAGTTCCTTTGTTTTCCTCCATTGTATTGTCCCTAAACTGGGACTAGACTGCAGTCACAGCAATTCACACTACACTGCAGATACTGTCTATATGTACAGTCCCCGAATCCAGACTACAAGTTCATGGAGCGGAAGAAGTCAGCCTCATTTGGTCCGGAGTCACACATCAGGCACTTAGTAGGTTTATAAAATGAATCCATGTGTTATTTGATGCAGCAAGTAAACTCTGAGTAACTCTGGGTTAAAAAAAAAATGTACAAAGGAATAACTTTTTTTCCAGAGGCAAAGAAGAATACTGATGGACCACAGCACATAGAGTTACGGCTCCCCAAAGTTGTCGTCTTCTTCCCTGACACCTGTGGATGGGTTCTGGTACATGACAAGGTAGGTTTAGGTGGAATCAATCTTGTTCATCAGTTGACCACAGTGATGACCCAGGCAGGCCCACTGTAATCACAAGGACCTTGAGATGCAGAAGAGAAAAACCAAGTCGTCAGACCTAGAGAGGTGGCCCGGTGGGGAAGGCTCCCCTGGCCTCTCCTGGCCTTGGGGAAGGACTAACAGGCAAGGAATTCCGGCAGCCTCTAGAAGATGGAAAAGGCAAGAAAGCCTACTTTCCCCTGAGTTCCAGACACAGCTCTGCCCACATGTTGTTTTTTGCCCAGCAAAATGCATTTCAGACTTCTTGCTTCCAGATTATAAAATAACACATTTGTGTAGTTCTGAGCCACTAAATTTGCAGTAATTTTTAAGACAACAATAAGAAGCTAATGCATGGGTTTTCTATATTCTATAGTTACCAGAGTCCAGTTATGGGTTTAATCACGACCTCCAAAAATAAAATTGGAGTCCTAAACTTCAGCACCTGAGGATGTGAACTTACCTGGAAATATGTTGTTGTAGGTGTGATTAGGTAAGATGCATAGTGGAACTATGTTATGTGGTCATACTCGGCGTTGGCCGGCCTAACTTCAGTATGATCGGTGTCTTTATAAGATGACGAAAGAAGCACAAGGAGAGGGGGCAGCCATGTGACAGCAGAGGCAGAGGTTGGAGGGACGCAGGTCTGGGAACCCCTGGCCAAAGGACAAGGATCACTGGCAACGCCTGGAAGGTGGACGAGGTCAAGACGGATTTTCCCTACAGGTCTCGGAGGGAGCGTTGCCTGGATGACACGCTGACTTCAGACTTATGGTTTCCAGAATCACAGGACTATAAGTCACTGCTTTCTGAAACATCCACATTTATGATCTATTATGAAACATACAGGGAAAGTAATACAAGTCCCCTTGTGCCTGAATTCTAAGGTCACTGTTGTTGCGTATTCATCAAACTTGCCTTTAAAAAACAAAATTGACCATTCTTACAAATTTGACTTACATGTTCTTTAAGTCGTTAAATGAATTACTGCATTTAGCGTCGCCCAGATTTAAATACTCAGATTTTTGAGTTTGCTGCAAGCCAAAGAGTGAACAATTTGGGCACAAACAGCCGACTCAACTCATGTGTCATTGAAGTATGTACTGTTAGCTCCAAGATACAGTCCACAACACCCAGATGAGAAAAGAAGGTTTGGGCAATCTGTCTGAACACACATGAGGTATGTTCTAGAGAACAACTACAAGACAGTAAGGTAGGCTGGCACTGCGGCTCACTAGGCTAATCCTCCACCTGCGGTGCCTGCACCCCTGGTTCTAGTCCTGGTTGGAGCGCCAGTTCTGTCCCGATTGCTCCTCTTGCAGTCCAGCTCTCTGCTGTGGCCCAGGAGGGCAGTGGAGGATGGCCCAGGTGCTTGGGCCCTGCACCCGCATGGGAGACCAGGAAGAAGTACCTGGCTCCTGGCTTCGGATTGGCGTAGCTCCAGCCGTAGCAGCCATTTGGGTGTTGAACCAACGGAAGGAAGACCTTTCTCTCTGTCTCTCTCTCCCTAACTCTGCCTGTCAAATAAATTAAAAAAAAAAAAAAAGGAAACAATGTTGAAAATGAAGGCTGCAGTGTCAGACAGTCCACAGTGTCAGACAGTCCACATAATTCTCAAGTAACAAAGTAATCTTGTTCATGCGCTAACTGAAAAAAGACCAATAATTCACAATAGAACAGCAGCAAACACTATGGGATGTCAATCAGCTCAGCTGACACCATTCTGATTAAAAAAGTTAAGTGAAGCAAAACTCTCTATTCAAGGGGCCCCAAAACTGTTGTGTCCAGACGAGAACAGAGTTTTCAATGGAAACTTTAACCAGGACTCAAGATCCTGAGGCACTTTTTGGAAGAATTTTAGGAGACAAAACGTTGCTTGACCTGTGTGATCCTGAAGAAAAATCGTAATCCTAGCAAGAGGCGGAAGTGGAACAGGCAAACCAGAAGTGAATGGGTCAGGAGCACAATCATGGCAACAGTGTGTAGGCAAGCTCAACCAGGTTGTTTGATTTTCTGCCAAAAAACAATAACATCTGCTCATTATGAAAGTGCTATATGAAAGTTAGCCAGCAATTTGGCAGAAAAACACCTGGTAAAACTTCAACAGATCCTGCCCTACCTTGACAATGCTTCTGCTTGTTTTCATCAAACAAGGGAAATTTTCTAAGAATTTCGATGAGAAATCATTAGGCATCCACCTGATCCTGATTTGGCTGCCTATGATTTCTTTTTGTTTCCTGCTCTTAAACAATTTTTAAAAAGCCCCCATTTGCCTTCAGTCAACAATATAAACAAGACTGCGCTGACACGGTTACATTCCTAGGGCGCTCAGTTCTTTTTTTTTTTTTTAAGATTTATTAATTTATTTTGAAAGAGTTACAGAGAGAGAAAGAGAGAGAGAGATGGAGAGAGATGTTCCATCCACTGACTCACTCCCTGGCTGCAATGGCCAGGACCTTTATCTGGGGTCACCCTCTGCTGCTTTTTCCAGACCATTAGCAGGGAGCCAGATGGAAAGTGGAAAAGCTGGGACTCAAACCAGCACCCACGTGGGATCTGGCATTGCAGGTGGTGGCTTTACCTGCTATGCCACAACGCCGGCCCCAGCCCTTCAGTTCTTTACAGATGAGCTAATGCCTGGTATCATTGTTGACAAAACTGTTTGAGGGGCTGGTGCTGCAGCACAGCAGTTGAAACCGCCACCTGCAGTGCCGGCATCCCCTATGGGCACTGGTTTAAGTGCTGCTCCACTTCCGATCCACCTCTCTGCTGTGGCCTGGGAAGGCAGTGGAGGATGGCTCAAGTGCTTGGACCCCTGCACCCACATGGGAGACCCAGAAGAAGCTCCTGGCTCCTGGCTTCAGATCGGCTGTTGTGGCCAATTGGGGAGTGAACCAGCAGATGGAAGACTTCTCTCTCTCTGCCTCTCCTTCTCTCTGTGTAACTCTGACTTTCAAATAAATAAATCTTTTTAAAAAACTATTTTGAACTAGTGGAGCCCCTTAAGAATAAAGTTTGCTTTTTAATTTTTATCATTTAATTCCATTTTTCCCCTTGAGCTGTTTGAGGTCCCTTTGTGTAACATGCTAATTTTCGAATTTATGAGAGCTGAATGATTTTGGTCACAAGATATTTTCGCCTGACAGAAAATGTGATTTCTATAAGATTGGAGAGCAAGTAGATCTTGAGAGTCTGTAAGAGAAGAGAATAGGTAGAAACACAAATGAAGGAGATGAGCCAAAGAGGAGACTTAAGTTACATAACACAGAGGTAAACACTCCACGATTCCCTTTCATTACTACTTTCAATCTATGACAGGTATTAAATACAATTTTTTTTTTACAGGCAGAGTGGACAGTGAGAGAGAGAGACAGAGAGAAAGGTCTTCCTTTGCCATTGGTTCACCCTCCAATGGCCGCCCTGGCTGGTGCACTGAAGCCAGCGTTACCACGCTGATCCGACGCCAGGAGCCAGGTGCTTCTCCTGGTCTCCCATGGGGTGCAGGGCCCAAGCACTTGGGCCATCCTCCACTGCACTCCTGGGCCACAGCAGAGAGCTGGCCTGGAAGAGGGGCAACCGGGACAGAATCCGGCGCCCTGACCAGGACTAGAACCCGGTGTGCCGGTGCTGCAAGGCGGAGGATTAGCCTAGTGAGCCGCGGCGCCAGCACTAAATACAAATATTTAATGTGCACATTTTTGTAAATACATACATTAATAAAAAAAAGTGAGGCTAAACCATATAATTCAGAATTCAGCACAATCAGAAAACACAGAAACATGGGGATTGTGTTTTTTTTTTTTCCTATACATTGATTAAACAAAATAAGAGAATTGGAAGCTCCAAGGCAGAGGGAGAAGGTTGGTCTCCTGTAAGACATAACCATGTTGAAAACCGTAAGCTAATTTGCCATACTGAACAATCTTTTGCATCTGACTCCACCTACTCTCCTCATTTCTTGACCTTCCTGGCACTGTTTTAAACAGAGCATGCTGAGAAGATAACCGAGAGGGCCTGTTTCAGGTTTTGATTGACAATGTATAGCAGAATGCATTTATGTCTATATTAACTAGTATCCATACACTAAAAGAATTCCAGTCATATAATTATCTTCCACATTCTTTGAAAGTTGAAAAGTGAAAATGAGATGCGCTGGCAGACAGCTGAGGAAGAGGAGCCCTAAGGAAGAGGCCAGCTTAGCGCCATAAACCTAATCCTGACCACAAATGCACACAGCTGGGCAGTCTTCCGGCACCAGAGAACCTGTCTGTGTGTAATGCAATATCAAGGAAAAGCATCCTGTTCTTGGAAGAATCATCTCGATTTCCCCTTTGCTTTGGGCTTATTTTTTAGCTGATACATAAAAAGTATACATATTTATATAATATCATGAAATGCTTCTATAGATGCCTAGGCTGCTTAATGTCTAGTTCAAGGTAAACACATCATCAGTTCAAACATTTAACATTTCTTGATGGTGAAAACATTCAAAAGCTTTTTTTCTCTTTTTTTTAGAGAAATATATAGTCACCTACTCTGCAACAGAATGTCTCACATTTATCTAACCATAGCTTAGTATCACTTAATTAGTCATTCCCTGCTCTCCCCAGATCTGCAGTCACCATTGCATCCTGGACTTCTATGTGGTCAACTATTTTATATTCCCCATACGTGTAAGATCATATGGTACTATTTTTCCATGCTCAGCCTGTTTCCCTGAACATAATGACCTCCAGTTTCATCCATGATGCTGCAGATAACAAGGCTTCATCTTTGTTATGGTCGAATAGGACTCTGTTGTATCTATGCACCATGTTTTCCTAATCATTCATTAATTGCTTTATTATTTTAAAAATCCTGTGATCACAAGCCATAGGGTGCATCTGGAAATGCTTCCTCTCTTTGAATGATCTCTCAGCCCCAGATAAAGAAAAAAGTATCAAGATTTTTATTTCTTATTCCAATTGTTACTTCATGTATAGAAGTTCATCTCTCAGAGCCCATAAAAAGAAAAAGAAATTTATACCCCAAAATTGTCAACACATACTGCTGACATATTAAAACACTTGAAGTTTCATGGAATATCCTATATTTAAATAAAGTTAAATTCACCCTTGAATTTGGAAGATATGATATTCAATTTTTGTAAAATTAATTAAGACATTTTCTCTAACTTGTTCAATATTTTCTTTAAGAAAATTATTAAAGTACAGGAAAAATTATAAATACTTTCAGTTAAAGAAGCATAAATTAATCAGACATTTACGTTTTTGAGGTTTTTGTATCAGGCCTTTAAACACTGATAGAATAAACTTAGAGGTGGTGACTGGTCTTGGTGTTCAGCCTGAAATAACATTGAAGGTTTTGTGTTCCTCTAAGGACGTTTTAAACAAATTTCAGTCCTGGATCTCCTTACACACTACCTTCCTTATGAAAAAACTGCCTGATGACCGGACACTCCTGGATATTGTGGAATTTGGAACTCATTCCTGTCACCTCCATTCCCAGGAACCAGAAGAGCCCTAGTGAGAACTGGTGAACAAGGGCACAAACCATTCCCATGGGAGCTCCAGCAAGCCCAGGAGATGAACTGGGGTGCAGGTGGCCGATGCTTCGGGAAGAAAACAGCCGGAGAGTAACTGAAAAGTGGAGAGCCACGCAAGCGGCTGGTGTGGGCTGTGTGGGTGGGGAGGGGATGTGGACTCCTCACTGCTCTTTTTCCTTCCTCTTGTCTACAAAGAACACTGATGACTCTTAGTCTCTTTGGGAGTCACAGAGGTCCTCTTCTTCTGCAGTTCCACGCCCATCTGCAAAAAATGTCTCTACTTCCTTGAGCCACCAAGGAATCCAAACACTTTTGCTTACACTTCACCTACTTTGATGTCTAAAGCCAACAGAAGCCTCAATTTGTCCTTTCAGGAAAACAGCAGCAGTGAAGAAACAGGCGCATAACTGTTTCTGGCCCTCGTCCTGTCTTCCTATAAGCCCTGCAAGGAAAAAAAGAACAAAAGGTCACGCATTGGTGCCGTTTGACTTTGGACACAGAGTGCTAAAGGACTTCCCTCCTCACTCCTGTGGAAAATGAACTCTGGACCACATGAGCCTTTCCTCAAAGTGGCAGCAATGAGAGCTCTAGGTGTCAAAAACTGGGGCAGGCTGGGCCATGGGAGGATAGAGAGGAGAGGGGAGGCTGGGGCTGGGGGGCTGGGGCTGGGGGGTATGGGGATGGAGCTGGGGGGTGGGGCTGGAGCTGGGGGGGATGTAGCTGGGGGGGTGGGGATGGAGCTGGGGGGATGGGGGCTGGGCTGGGGCTGGAGCTGGGGGGATGGGGATGGAGCTGGGGGGATGGGGGCTGGGCTGGGGCTGGAGCTGGGGGGATGGGGATGGAGCTGGGGGCTGGGGATGGAGCTGGGGGGATGGGATGGAGCTGGGGGGGCTGGAGCTGGGGGGATAGGGATAGAGCTGGGGAGCTGGGATGGAGCTGGGGGGCTGGGGATGGAGCTGGAGGGCTGGGGATGGAGCTGGGGGGATGGGGGGCTGGGCTGGGGCTGGGAGGGCTGGGGGGACTGGGGCTGGGGCTGGGGGGGGCTGGGGTGTGCTCACTACAGAGAAGATGGCGAGCTCCTGAGGATGCTACTTTTACTTTTTCACAACTTTGTCTACAAAAGAACTCCTCTTCCACCAAACCTGGAGCAAATAAAAAATAAGGAGGAGGTGGCCCTGATGAAACAACAGAACTGTAGGGAAGAAGAAAGGAGAAATAAATACACACAAGTGGGATGATTGTTGCGGTATTACAGGTAAATCCGCCGCCTGCAAGGCCTGCACCCCAGTTTGTGCCAGTTTGTGTCCCGGCTGCCCTACTTCTGATCCAGCTTCCTGCTAATGGCCTGGGAAAAGCAGTGGAAGACGTCAAGTGCTTGGACCCCTGCACCCGTGTGAGAGAACTGGAAGAAGCTCTGGCTCCTGGCTTCAGCTTGGCTCAGCCCTGGCCATTGCTGCCATCCGGGGCGTGAACCAATGGATGGAAGATCTCTCTGTCTCTCTGTATCCCTCTGAAATTTGAAATTTGTCATTTTCAAGTAAATTAATCTTTAAAAAATAAGTAAATAAAATACATATTAATGTCAGTCTAGAAGCAGAGTTTCAGTAGCTACCTGGCATTTTTAAGCGCAAACATATCTGCATATATTTGGATCAAGGAATCCTGAGGAATGTTATTGTTTTTATGTAGCATGATGGTTAAGTAGGAATTGTTTCTTTTCAGAAAGTTCTTGTTATTATTATCATTATTATTATTTATTTGAAAGGCAGAGAGAGAGGGAAAGATCTTCCATCGACTGTTCACTCCCCAAATGCCTGCAATAGCCATGAAACTCCATCCAGGTCTCCCAGGTGGGTGGCAGGGACCCAAATACTTGAGCCATCACCTGTTGCCTCCCAAGAGGTGCATTATCAGGAAGCTGGATCAGAAGTGGAGGCAGGACTTGAACGCAGGCCCTCCAACATGGGACGCAGGCACCCCAACAGGCAGCTTCACACATCATCAGCCCCGGGTACTTCTCTCGATGAATCTCACTGTTTTTCTTTTGCATTAGGTGTTAGTTTATGGTCAGTACATCAGTTATTGTGAAGAAGTTCTGTATTCTAAGTGCTGGTGAGTACCCTAACACTACCCCTTTCAAATACTGATGTGGTAGTGATGGATCCACTCAGATGAAGAATAATGAGGAACGAACCTTTTCAGAGGCAGGCTCGTTAACTGAACGAGGCAGATCCAATGCACATGCACACAGTCGTCAACGTGCGACAAAGCTCTTCTGAGAAGAGAAAGGCTGTGTCAGCATGGCCAACCACCCAGAGTGCGTAGGACCAACATCTGTCTCCCTGATCAGGATCCTGGGGAACGTTTTATGGATCAGGTAGGAAAAGCTGGTGTGTGGAAAAGCTGGCAAGGCAGGCTCTGAGCGGCGATTTGGATTAGGTCATGGATGATAAAGTTTAGGAGATGGCTTCAACCCCACACGTCCTTGCTCAAAGGACACTGGCTTCTGCGAGGACTCAGGCATTGACGTTCCCTCTGGCTCCAGTCCCTTCTCTGAGGCATTGAAGTTCCCGCTCGCTCCAGTCCCTTTGGCTCCCCAGGTTAGGTTTTTCCTTCCGCTGCCTGTGCCTCCCCAGCCTTAAATAGCTCACCTGAGAAAACTGGGACTTTAAGAAGATCTGACCAAGAGTGGGACACTTGGCCAGTGGCCAAGACGCCCCTGTTGCGTGTCAGAATGGGAGAGACCTGAATTGAGTTCCAGGCTCCTGGCTTCAGTTGTAGACATTTGGGGAGTAAACTAGCCGACGGGATCTCTGTCTCTGTCTCTCAAATTAATAAATTACAAAAAAATAGTAAAATGACATTGTTATCAGACCTTTATGGCTAGTGTCTGTGTTCAAGCAGAGGGCACAGAAGAAATGGGAAATGCAGCAGCTTCAGAGGAAACCTGGTTTAGGTGCAGTCAGGTTTCAGGACAGGCCGACGATCCCTTATCCAGGTTTTTGAAATAGGGCTACCATCCAGGTTCCTTCATTCTAAGCTTAACATAAAGCAGAAAAATCTACACAAGCATTGTCAAATACAGGAGTAATAACAGAATAATTTAACTATGTTTCCTTAAATACAGAAAATTATTCAAAAGCTGTTAATCTTTGTTGTTAATATTTGGTTCCCACAGTGTTAAGTAAGTTTTAAAGTAGTTCACAAACTAATAGGCAAATCACTGGAAAAATACAGAAATTTGTTTTTATTATGAATTACCAGTCTTGTATTCAAAAGCTTTTTTTATTTTATGGAAAGCGATTAAATATGACTTTTGAAGTTTTAAAAACAAATTACATAGGTAGAGTGATCACACAGAATCAAACCACAATTATGTAACTATTTAGTGGTTTAGTCATCCTGATAAAAGACTTAAGTTTTCATTTTAATTTGCTATTGAGGGATAGGTTTTAATTTTTTTCAAAAGAAATATAAATAAATGAGATTTCCACACAGTGGCATTTGCAAATAGGCATTACAAAATGTTACATAAAATCACGTGTTCATCCTTTGACTTACTTCACAAAAGCATAACATTCTTAATGTGCTCTACTGCCACATTTACTTTAATTTTCTGCTAATCTTGGAAGATCTTCTTTAAAAGACTGCATTTGCAAGAGGCTAAAGATGCCTCTTCAGTTGTATTTAAAGGGAAATTAATTTTCCAGAATTTGCATTTGTCTTTTTAAGCAACAACAGATGCCTCCAGTGTGAAATCATAAGTGTAAAAGTTAATAGTCCTCTGGGGTGCAGGGCTAGCACTTGTCTCTGGATCAGGAGACCTCTGGCAATGACATCCCTCAGTACAACACTATCATCTGTGTCCACGTGGAATTTATGTAGATGCCTTTTAATCCTCTTCATCTACAATTGGTATGACCTGCCTTCTGGAAAAGAAGCAATTGTTATCCGTCTGAGGCTCAAGTCTCTAGGATGTGACTGTTCTCGAAGCAAGAAGAAGAGCAACGTTTGCAAGAGTCTCCAAGGACGAGCTTGGGCTTGTGACTGATCTCCAGCAGTAACTGTCCTGGTTACAGTCCTCTCATCGCATTCCAGGGAGAGTCATCACTGCACTCTTAGTTTTGTTAAGTTGCATTATTTATGACAGCCGTGATGACTTATACTAATATTAACTGGACAACTGTATATAGATGTGTCATTCGAAGTGGTTAGCCCAGAGGCTAAAAATGTGTCTTGGGCTCACCATTCATCCAGCAACAGCTGACAATTTGGCAGCAATCTGTGATGTGTTAAGATTTCCTAATGTCCTTCCTTGTATTGTTTCATAGAAGGCTGCTGGAGGAATCTGAGGAAAGTGAAAAGCACGCTTTGCCCAATAACTGATTAAAGCCCTCATAGAGTGTATGCCTGTCATGAAAAAAGAACCTTGACGGTGTCATGCACATGTACATGAGGAAGAAGAGGGGGCAAAAGGCATTGCTTCAGTGAAGAGTTCCACACACACCTAAAATTATTTCTTTTCATAAGTTTGAAATACACATTTGTTTCTCACATCAAGTTGCATCTCAACTTACCTTTGCATTTTTTAAAATAACTGGCATCTATTTCAGAGAAGTATGACTCACTGCTTCTGCTAATAAGAAAAGAAATATCTGATGTAGCAATCTAGTACACATAGAGGAGAAAACAGCTGGATGCCACAGAGGACCACGGCAGTTTGTAGTCTGTTTTAGGGTCGTTTCAATCTCTCTGTTTGCTGGATCTGCCTGTGGAAAGTCTGTTAATCTCATGGTCAACATGACATGTTTGCTCTGAGTCACTGACTGGGGACCATTGAAGACAGCATCTTGGTGCTGTGTTTTCCTGCAAATGACACCAGAATTCAGATGTTTCATTGTTTACAACTGCACTTTCTTCATCCTTGCCACAGATAATCTGCCTAGAGTATACACAATTGTCCTCTTGCAAAATATCAACAAATCACCTGTATATTTGAATAATCAGTACATTGTGCAAGCATCTTAGTCTGAAGGGGACAAAAGGACATGCGCTGATAGTTATGAATAAATGGTTTGCTGGGCCTCACACATTGAACAATTCAGCTGTCAATAGCTGTCAGTACCAATAGCTTACTCTTATATCTTGAGCTTCCTTCACTCTGATAAGCTGTGTTGCCCTCTAATCAGACTCTAGGAAAAGTTAACACTGCATCAATAGCATTGAAATCAGAATATTCAAAGCAGCAGGGAATCCACAATTACTAAAGAAATACAACAATGTGTAGATGTCCCAATCACCATACCAGCCTTTCTGTGTTCATTCAGGTCCTCACTGCTCTTCCTCCACTGGGTGGTTAGCCCAGCTTCCTAAAACAAAACAAAACAAAAGTGTAATATTCATTTAGTACTTAATATAGTGTGCCAGTTCTAAGTACTTGATATAAATTGACTCACTTCATTCTCACAACAATTCAAGAAACACTTTACAATTATTTCTGTCATTTTACTAATGAATAAATTGAGGTTAAAGAAGTTAATTTATAGTAGACCACAGAATGAACAGATGAAAGAGACAGGTTTTTGAACCCAGGCTGTCTGACTCCAAAGCTGGAAACCTTTAATTATTATTTTTTCATTTATTTATTTATCTTCATTTTATTTAAGGGAGAGAGAGTTGGAGAGACACATTCCATGTATTACTTCACTCCCACAAATGCCCACAATTGTCAGGGCAGGGCTAGACCACAGCCAGGAGTCCAGACCTCTATCCAGGTCTCCTGGGGGGGGGGGGGGGTGGCAGAGACCCAGGTAATCAAGACACCATCTGCTGCCTCCTAGCATGTTGCGTTCGCAGGAAACTGGATCAGAGGTGGAACAGCCAGTATTTGAACCAGACACTACAACAAGGACTTAGGGGCTGTGCAAAAGTTCAGTCCAAAGGCCGGGCATCTTAACCTCTCAGTTGTTGTCTCTGCAATATAATATGGATAAATGATGTTGATAGCCAATGCACTCACATAGGTGTTGCTTTATATGATTTTAAGTGTAGATGTTGGAAAGCTTCTTAACTGGGAGTTCCCTTTCTCTTCATGAGAAGAGTTTATACTACTATTTTGCTGTTATCAAATGTTTGCACTAGTTATGTTTCCTTATCTTCCACAGTGCCCTACTTCTCTGATGGTATGCTTTCTAAAACAATTTTATTTATGGGGTTGGTGTTGTAGACCAAAGGGTTAAGCTACCACCTGCAAGGCCCACATCTCTTTTGAGCTCTGGTTTTAGTCTCAGCCACTGCACTCTGCTCCACCTCCATAATAATGCACCTGGGAAAGCAGCAGCAAATGACCCAAGTCCTTGGACCTCTGCCACCCATGTGCGAGACCCACAGGAACCTCCTGGCTTCAGCCTGACTCAGCCCTGGCCCTTGTGGCAATTTGAGAATTGAAAAAGCAAATGGAAGCTCGCTCTCTCTCTGTCTCTCCCTCTCTGTCTCTCTCTCTCTTTCTCTCTCCCTCCCTTCCCTATAATTCTGCCTTTCAAATAAATAAATCTTAAGAATCTTAAGAATGTATATTTATTTCATTTTTTATTTGAATGGCAGGGAGACGAGAGAGAGAGAGAGAGAGAGAGAGTCCATCTACTAGTTTACTATCCAAATGCCTGAAAAGGCTTGTGCTGGGCCAGGTGAAAATTAAGATCTGGGAACTCAGTATGGGTCTCCTATATGGTGATAAGGACCCAAGTTGGAACTTGAACCCAGGCACTCCAATATAGGATGTGCGTCTTAATTGCTAAATTACCTTAATTGCTAAATTGCCACAATACCTTCTCCTGGTGATATGTTTTCTAGACCTTCCTTCTACAGTTTAATCACACTTATTCTATAAATTAAAAGGTAAATCCAATATTTCGTAGAATTGATAATACAGAATTATGGTTACAAGATTGAATTATGAATTCTAAAACTCTGAATCACAACATTATGTGCTGGTGTAACCTTGGGCAAAGTTGTTGCTAGTGCATCATTTCTAAGTTTTTGACCTGCAAAATTGGGAGTAGATATAGTGTATTATTAGCATCAATTATTTCTATATTTATTCATGATGATTTGAGATTTAAATGTGATAATGTACGTAAAACACTCAGCATAGTATCTGGCACAGAAAAATGTAAATATTACCTACTTTTTTCCATTTTAAAAGTAGCAGCATGGACATAAAGCTTGATATTTGATTCAACACTGGATTGACTTTGTTTTCTGTTTGGATATAGTTCTGCCAAGTAGATAACCCTAAACATGAGCTCCTTCAAATATTCCCAGTCTAGCTTTAAAAACAACATTAATAAAGAATATGCTCATAATAAGATTTATAAAGACTCAAATAAGAAAAATATCCTGAAAATTAAAGTTAGGAGTAGAGTCTTCATCTTAACTGAGCTTTTATTTAGAAAGGATATCCATGCCAGATACTATGCAAAGTTTATGTTATGAAAAACATGTTAAAGAGTCTATGTATTTCAAAACTTTAGACCCAAGGCTATAAAAAGCTACAAGAACAAGTGAAAAAAAATTACTCACTGAAGAATGTAGTAAGAAAAAGAAAATTATATTTTTATGTAACTGGTATATAACTTTTCTCTCATATTTTTGTGGATAGCATATCAGTACCCCATCGCTGGCCTCTCTCTAACATAGTCAAAGAAAGCAATGGATCCCACAGCAAACATTAGAGATAAACTTTGTAAAAACTGAAAAAAAATGAACTACTTAAAAAATAATCTTCTCTCCCTGATGTCTTACCGTTCCTGGTGATTTACTTCCCAAGATGTCCACTTCACACTGTTTTTGTTGGATGAATGGAATAGAGACCCCTTTCACTGCTGTTTGCTTCACTTGAGTTGGGCTGGAATGGTTCCAGTTGTGTAAACAGCTCTCAGTGATCTTCCAACCTTGTTTCAGTGCCCCATGGAGATGCTGTTGGTCACCCAGAGCATGGTGTGGGCAGGTGCTACATACAAGTCCTTCTCAGTCCTACCTTCTCCCTTGGGTCCCAAGTGTGATTCCAGTCTTAGTCGTTCCATGGTTGGGACAACTAATCATCATTTACTTTGAGGTGATTTGGGTCACGTACACAAATTGCAGATAGAATTAAGTTAATAGAGGTCCTTTTTGTGTGTACTTGGCCAAGGGGGGTGCTCTTGCGAGGAAAGGAGAATCGACTTGTCACTCCATAGGCATATATTCTGGTAAAGAGCCCTGAGGATAAAAGGAGTAAAGCAACTAAAAGTGTCCAATGAACAAAGAGGATTACACTCCCATTTCAGCCTGGGGTTTATCATTTGCAGGAGTTTCAGTATTTGATTAATTTGTTACTTTGCTGTTTTTGATGGGAAGACTATGGAGATTGGAAGGGAAAGGTTTCCATGACCAAGAATTAGTTCCCAAATCATCTATACAATTAGACTTTCATCCATGAATGTTGCTTTCATAAAGCTTATGAAATAGGGTTTTAATATTTTAGATGTATTTTACATTTATTTTCAGAGAGATTATTCTATGAGAAATAATTTTCAGATTTTGATGTAGATAAAAGAATATTTTTAATCTATATTAAATGTATCCTATACTGACAAAAATGCTAATTTGTCTGAAAGGAATGGTTTTATGAGCATGACTGTGACATCTAAAGAGCAATCAAAATTATCTGAGGCACTGACTTTAATATTTACTAAATAATGTAACCTGCAATCAACACATTGTAAAATACAGGGTTACAAATACATACAAAAATTTCTTTTTAGTGATTCTATTTATGAATATCAAGGTATCTCAAAATTATGGACTTTTCTGAATTTCTTGTGCTTAGTTTTCTGTTGTACTGAAATTTTTAAAAAGAGAAATGTAAACTCACAGAATTGAGAAAAATGAGTAGCACACAATTTACTCCTTAATTAACTGTACCTAGTTTTGAAAGTATTTTAACATACTTAAACTGAGGGTAGACTTCCAACACCCACTAAAATAGTAGTGGATAATTCCCTGGTAATACCTGAGAATTATCTGGGGAGAACTCAAACTTGTGCTTCAGAGTGAGTAGGCGATTTCTGAGGATGGGTCCAAGGTGTGAGCATTTTTTAAAGGCTCTCAAATTATTCTGATGTGCAACCAGATATAAGACTTTTCTATGATAATTAATATTTGTTAAATGTTCACTACATACTATGTGTGGCATTCAGAATACCTGAAACAGTATTCAATGCCTACCAACAAAAAAAATGGAATTATTGAATTAATCAATCTTGAGTACCCCAAAACTTAACTCTACATATTGCTTTATATAATTAGTCCCTAACAAGTTACTTTTGACCCTTTGACTGCAGTAATGAAAAATGTTTTAAAAAATTAAGCTTGCTGTATATTAAAACACAGAGAAAAACCACACACACACACACACACACTGTATGGTTGCTTTGTGTGTGTACTACAAAAATTATTATAAGGCAAATAAATCCTTTGTGTATACCACCTAGGTCTAGATATAGAAATTTGTCAACCCAAATCCAAAATTTTTATTTTAGTAGGCAAAAAATATTTTCTTTATATGGGATGTATATGTCAAAACTTTATATTAAATTTTCTTATTTCTAAAAAGTTAACATGAAAAGATTTATGTTAATTTCTTTCAAATGAATAAAATGCAATTTTATTGATGATCTTACACAGTTATATCTTACAGAAAGAGTGGAGTTATGGACCAAGGTGAAATTTAAATGAGACAAATAAATCTTTAGTCTTATTTTCAGATTCATTTCAGATTAATATGCAGATTAATTTATTGTCATAATTTATCAGGAAGTCATGCAAATAGCAAATGTCATGTTTGGCTGTGCATTGAAACACCAAACATTGAATTCAATATTAAACTATATTAGATTCTGTATTTAATACTGTAGCTGCCTAGAAATTAAAGACAGAACCTTTTTTCTTTTCCTAGAATGATAGGTTCGTCTTTTCTGTAAAAGATGATGACAAACATCATATAAAAATTTTCCCCATAAACATAAAAGGACTATTTGTAGGTCTTTCTATGCTTGTATTTAGAAAAAAAGCATTTAACTGTAGATAAATTATTAAAACATATATATGTAAAACATCAATATATATTCTAGTAACATCCATATAAGCATATTATATATTGATATAACACATGTGAGTATATGTCAAATTATTCTAATAACTCAAATACATATATTACTAATAATACATAATTTTTATCAAAATTGGATGTAAAACTCAATTAGTATATTGTATGTTAACAATTAAATTTTAGGCTTCATTGTTTTCATAAGTGATTTTATTTATGTCAACTTAAAACATGGCTTGGTTACCATGACCTGTTCAAGTTTTTAGTCTTGCTATATGCTAGACTTAGCTTTTTTCTTCTCCTACTTTCAATTGTTGAAATTTTTGTGTATTTGGAGTGAATTGGATCTGTGGACACTACTGACAAATTTGTACATTTTTCTACCCTGATAATATACATGTACATCCCCTCTTCATTCTGCTGCTACAATTTGGAGGAATGTCAGATTTCCCATTCTCTGTGACCCCTGGCCCAGGGGAGATGAGAATGTTGCTAATAAAATTTTTAAAAAATTTACAAGTGATAGTGGGTGGAGAGATACAGCAACTTTTCTAAGATGTCTTAGAAAGTTCAGATTTAAAATTTCAGTTAACAATGTCCCATCAGAACTTAAGTTCCTGCTCCAACATTTCCCCAGGATATGTCAGATTCCCCTTATAAAATATGCAGCAACTCTTTTTTATGAAGTCCTGTCAACCTGAATCTTTCTGGATTTGTAAGACACGACTGAGAGAGTTGAGGGAGTAGTGGATTTTGTTGGCGTTCATTTCCCATCACTTTTATTAAATAACGTGCTTCCTTGGAGGGTTGGATTAGCCTCATATTCTAGATAAACGAGCACCATGGAAGTGACTAACAGAAATAATGCGCTGTTTGGAAACCTGGCTTGATAATCAGTTTTGGGTTTCAGTACCTGCCCTGTGAGGCTATGAAAGTGTTTTACCAGTAAGCATTTACTTCATTTCTCATAGTTGGAAATAGTGATGAAAGAGGGTAATGTGTTAACAGAACATGAGATTTCTGATAGTCTGTACTTTCTTCTTCCTTGTTTATGTTTAGTTTCAGTAACAGTGAAGAGCTATTAAATAAGAACTTTGACTCCCATGGATTTGGCTACCAGAATAAAATAAATATCAAGGGTGTCTTTCTGGCCATCAAAGAAAACACTCCCTTCAAGAAAACAATCACTTTTTCATTTCTCCATTATGAAAATATTTGACTTTAGGTCAATATTTTTTCCACCCATCAAAGACCAAATTTCCTTTAAAAAAAAAAAGCTTCCAGTACTTTTTAAACATTTCCATTCAGTTCTTTAGCCATGGGGATGACAGGAGTTGGGGTGTAGAATTGACCATTGAGAGGGATCAGCTTTCTGTCCAACAGCACAGGAATCTTAAGAATTATAAAAGAGAGATGATATTCACTGTTTTCATGGTCTAGCACGTGCTTGAATGACCCTTGACCAAGCAAAGCATTGGGATTGAAATAACAAGGAAAAAGTATTTTTGAAAAGAGGCTGTTATCAATAAACAAAGGGTTCTGATTTAAAGAAAATATACTCTGAGCAGTAAGGGTTTCAGTTGTGTCTTCCTTGAGAAAAGCCTTCCGAATACTGTTTTCTTGAATGGGGACTTTTCTGACTTACGTCTTGTTTATATATCCATAGAAACCCAGAAAGAAAAAGTGAATCTGATAGAATCGTATCAGTAAATCCTCAGTTTGCAGTCTTAATCAGGAAAAGAAACAGGAATGTAACTTTTCAATGTTTCAAAATACAATTGCTATGAATTTCAGAACGTGACATCATCTCTCTCCCGTTGGTAAGCCTTTACTATACAAATATACACCCACACCTGTGTGTGTGTGTGTGTGTGTGCATACATACAGATGTGGTGTGAATATACTTACATGTATACAAATATAATTTATTTATAATTAATTTAGAACAAAGTTTTTCAGGTTTTCTTTGTGAACAGATATAAATACTCTTAGATTCTATTGTTTCTTTCTACTACCTCTTCTATTCATTCTCACTTTCATTAGGAAGAAGAGAAATAACTTAGGCAAAAAATGTTGTACACCACCAAAATCAGCAATATGGTGTCTTGCCTGCAGTATTCACCCACCCAAAGCCATGTTTCTATTTATTTCCATGTTGCTACAGGACTGGAACTATAAAAAGTATAAAATTTTAGTGTTAATTGTATGAGGGGTGCTATTTGGGGCACATGATTTGGTATTTTGTAGGACACACTGTTGCCTTACAATTAACAGTACTTTGTTTTATAACTAGTGCCTTTATGTCAGATGAATGTGTTTTTCTGAAGAACCAATTATTGCTATAAATTACACATCTCAAAAAGGCAAATATAAGCCATTCTTTTTTGTTCATCGTCACGTCCCCAGCAGCTGGTACAGCATTTTGACACAGAGGAAGTATTCAATAGATATTTCTTGAATGAATAATAAATTAATGAAGGAAAAAATTCCTTGGGTAGTCCTATTTCATTTTACTTGCCTTCACCAATATGTTATGATAGGCATTTTATCTTGAAGTTAGTACACCATGAAGTCAGATAGTCATCTAGAAAGTGGTGCATTTCCATTCATTGTTAAGTCAGTAAAATCTAAGTGGAATAGAATATTCAGATATCAGTGCCACTGGAAGTCATGGGGAAATATTGGTCAGGTTGTTGTTTCTGAGATCCTGCTGTATAATTTGAACAGCTGTTTTTCTCTAAAATTTCACCAAAATTTAATTTTTTTTGACAGGTAGAGTTAGACAGTGAGAGAGAGAGAGAGACAGAGAGAAAGGTCTTCTTTCCGTTGGTTCACCCACCAAATGGCTGCCTTGGCCGGTGCACTGCGCCGGCCTGAAGCCTGGATCCAGGTGCTTCCTCCTGGTCTCCCATGCGGGTGCAGGGCCCAAGCACTTGGGCCATCCTCCACTGCCTTCCAGGGTCACAGCAGAGAGCTGGACTGGAAGAGGAGCAGCCGGGACTAGAACCCGATGCCCATATGGGATGTGGGCGCCGCAGGCAGAGGATTAACCAAGTGAGCCATGGCGCCGGCCCCAAAATTTAATTTTTAAACCAACCTATAGGCCGGCGCCGCGGCTCACTAGGCTAATCCTCCGCCTAGCGGCGCCGGCATACCGGGTTCTAGTCCCGGTCGGGGCACCGGATTCTGTCTCGGTTGCCCCTCTTCCAGGCCAGCCCTCTGCTGTGGCCAGGGAGTGCAGTGGAGGATGGCCCAGGTGCTTGGGCCCTGCACCCCATGGGAGACCAGGAAAAGCACCTGGCTCCTGGCTCCTGCCATCGGATCAGCGCGGTGCGCCAGCCGCAGCGCGCCGGCCGCGGCGGCCATTGGAGGGTGAACCAACGGCAAAAGGAAGACCTTTCTCTCTGTCTCTCTCTCTCACTGTCCACTCTGCCTGTCAAAAAAATAAAAAATAAAAAAATAAAAATAAAATAAAAATAAAAAAAAAAATAAAATAAACCAACCTATAATCCAACTGTAACTATGCTCATCTTACTAGTAGTTGTAAAATGCATGCTAAAAAGTACAATGTTAGTGCACGCCATTTTTATTAGGGTGACTCAACAAGAAAATTTGCTGATGATTTATAAACATAGTTCTTTCTTAGATATCTTATTTTCCAACTTTCACGCGATGCTGCATGTGCTAAGATTCCCTATTTTATCAAAGCTTGATTGACTGGATGCTGGTAAGTGCCTTTTGAATAGGCCTTTGGGAGGAGGTCAAAAGGCCTAAGTGGAAGAACAGTCCTATTAAGCTCTAATTTCCAAGTTAGCCTTAGGAAACTCTAACTTCTTAAAGATTTTAATATTTTAGTTTGGAAATTTTGGCTGACATTCTATATGAGTCCCACAAAACAAATTCAGGGATCCTGAATCCCTCTTTGGAGACCACCAGCCTAGAGCTTGCTTACGACTTAGTTCCAATAGAAGTAAATAACTCTGTGTTAAGATTCGTAGTTTCTCTTGGAGCTCACGGTTCTCATATGTTTCTGGTTTATGTAACCACCCATGTCATTAGAAATAGTGAAATACAAGGTTAAAATACCCAGAAGTGATGAGAATTTTAGCCATAATAGAATCATGGTATTTTTAGAACCTTGTCAAAATTCAACTGGCAAATACAGAATTTTAACATGGTAAACCTCACTGAGTGGTACTATGACTATCATAGCAAATCAGGCCCCTTTGAAAATGTTTACATTGACTTTTCATTGCTATCAAATTTTGTATTGCTATCTAAAATTCTACATTAAACTTGGAAATATATTCTGTTCTACATTTCACTGAAGATTTATCTACATAAATGGAAACACTAGCTGGATAGGGCAACTAGTGAATTTACTTCTTTGATACTTTCTTTTTCCCTCTTGTGGTTTAACTTAGTAAGAAACCAATCAAATATTCACATATAAAATTAGATGTGACAAACATCTCTCCTTGTTTTCCTACAGGAAGACTATTTCTGTTCTTGCTAATGTGTCACTTTAGTAATCAGTAGGGCAAAAGAACTGCAAATAATTTCCGTGATTTTGTTTGTGGTTTTTCCATTGCAGGTAACCATTATCTCACTTGCGAAATGCTTAGTAACAGCTCCTAGAATAATCTTTTTTCTTCATGTGCATATTTAAGATTTCCACTGAGTACTGTAAAAATGACTAGTTTCTTTTTTTCTTTCTGCCTTCTTTGAGGAATAGAAACACAAACTGTCCCAAATTTTACTCCTGGACAACAATCTTTATCCTTTTAGGTAGAAAGGCATCTGTGGGATCACGTAATGTGAGGCTCTGAATTTTTCAGGGAATAGCGGTTCAGTGAAATTTTACACGGCTGGCCTGCAGCGACCCAGTGAGATACGGCCACGGGAAATCTCTGTCTCAGGCCTTCACTCCAGTGTCTCCTCCACATCATCCTGTCACATTGGCACGATTGTGTTAAACTTGAGCTGTGAGTACACTAGCTGATAGACTAAAAGATATGAAAGAATATTCCGTGAATCCTTTCCTCTTGCAACTCCATCATATGATCCAAGATAAAAAAAGCTGGGATGGTGGCATAAACTCCCCTGTGGGAGGCTGATAGTGTAGGAGACCTGACCTCAGACTTCTGCATTGTAGACAGTCCTAGAGCTAAGGAGTAGCATGCTCTCTCATGCCAGCATCACCAACAACTTACATAATTGTCCCAGTTTCTTGTCTCAGTAGTAGAAATATATTTTTCTATGATTTGGGATATGAAAGGTCGAAAGTAGAATTCTCTCTCTTGCCTTTTAGATAAAACTAGATAACTTTACTGAATCCAAATTGGCTCATTTATCTAAACTACCACTCCGATTCAATTCCCACTGCATCTCACCTTTTTAAAATATGACTCATGTAAACACTTAATTATAGTAAGGAAGATCCGGAAGAGATTCCAGAAATCTCTTTTTAAAGCTGCTTATCTAAGATCTCTGCGCATCTGATTGCAAATTGGTGTTTTCCAGCACAGGTTAATGGGTGCCTGTTTGGACAGAAGCAGGGTGTATCATTATTATTTCTTCCCCCTGAGGACAAATGTGAAAGGAGTCTGGAAAGATCTGTAAAGGCTGTCAACAGACATGTGTAACACGTTGATTAGTGGGAGGTAAGGTTGCTGAAAATTTTCAAGACATTTTGTTCTTAAAAGTCTATTATCCTCCAAGTTCATGGTCTCTGTAATAATATTTCCCTTAACTGCTGAACACTGAGTCTCAACTCTCGAGTCATCTATAAAATCAGGCCTCCTTTCTTCCCCCACAATCACTTAATAGAAAAGCATTATCATTGTTCCTTCTAGATACTTCTGTTCCTGTTGCTATGACCATATTTCAAGTTTCATTTCTAGATTTCTTGATGGACCTCCTGTTCTCACTTTCCTTTTCTTTGGCCCATCTCCTACAAGGATACTTCAAGAAAGTTTATGGAAAAATGGGATTCAATAACAATGTGAGTTTTTTCACAAATTTTTTGAACCCAATATGCTAGAGCCAAAGGAGTTTTTCTCAGGTACCATTAAATCATTTCTCACTCAGATTCAATAATTCCAAGACATTGATAACATTTTCTTGCACAAAAGAATATTAATGGCATCACCTTATTTTCTAAATTGAAAAAAAATCTTTAGACAGACATCCAACATCCTCCCTGCGCTTGGCCCCAGTGTTATCTCCCCAGACATACCTGGTTCCTCCTCTCCACAAGCCCTCAACTCCACCTCGCTAATCAGCCTTCTGAACTCTAATCTTGCCAGCCACATTCCTGATTCTGGTCCGTTGCAGTGCTACTCTCTCTGTTCTGGAAAATGTTCAACTCCCTTTTTCAACTACTTAGACTTGATTTACATTGCAGTGTCCACTTTAGAGAACTACATAGCTATTGATAGAAAAATTTCTGGACTCATACTGTTTGGGTTCAGATTCATACCCTGGTCAGACACCTCAATTAAAGTGAACTGACAAGCAATCCACAAGTCTCAGTGGCTCTAAGTAATGAAGATTTATTCCCTCTCCTGCTGTGTAGGTGTCCCTCCATAACCATGGACTCCACAGCCACAGATATAATCCACTGCAGGTGGAAAACATTTGAAAAAAAATTCATCTACGCTAACCAAATATTTACATGTAATCTACATTGTATCAGATGTTATAAGTAGTCCATGGCCATACTACCATGAATGAGCCCGATCTCAACTGATCTCAGAAGCCAAGCAGAGTCGGGCCTGGTTAGTACTTGGATGGAGGTGTTATAAGTAATCTAGATATTACTTAAAGTATAAAGAAGCATGTGGGTAGGTTATATGCAAACTCTACCTCATTTTATAGAAAGAACTTGAGCCCTCGCAGGTTCTGGAATCCATATTCCAGAATGAATCAGTCTTGGATCCTGAGGGGGTGGCTGTTTGTCTACAGCTGTTGTCTTGGATGTCTGATCTCTGTTTTGTCCTCAGTGACACTCAGACAGTCTCTACCCTGTGTAACCTGGAACAGAGAAGGGAACATGGAGAAACAGAGACTGGCTTTTTTTTTTTTTTTTTTTTGACAGGCAGAGTGGACAGTGAGAGAGACAGAGAGAAAGGTCTTTCTTTTCCATTGGTTCACCCCCAATGGCCGCTGCGGCTGACGCACCATGCTGATCTGAAGCCAGGAGCCAGGTGCTTCTCCTGGTCTCCCACGCAAGTGCAAGGCCCAAGGAGTTGGGCCATCCTCCACTGCACTCCTGGGCCACAGCAGAGAGCTGGACTGGAAGAGGAGCAACCGGGACAGAATCTGGTGCCCCGACCGGACCTAGAACCCGGGATGCCAGTGCTGCAGGCGGAGGATTAGCCTATTGAGCCACGGCACCGGCCCAGAAACTGGATTTTAAAGTCTTTCATTCCTAGCGTGACCATGCCCAGGAACTAAACCTTACCATGGACATGGAACAAGAAATCTGGAAATCCTGTCAACAGTACTCGCTAGCAAACACAACACATCCTAAACATTAGGGTCTCGTCCTCATCGTGGAAATAATGGTGTATGTTTTGATGGATTGTTTTGAAATTTACATGTGATTATATATTATGCAGTCTGGCAGTATGCATTTGCTAAATACATACAAGCAACATTTGTTTTCTGTGAAGTCTTCTTACAGGATTTTATGCTGAACACAGTGACTATCTTGGTCTAAGTTTATTCCTGGGAGCACAATTTGACAGGAGAGCTTTGGTGCAGGTAGTTTGTTTTGGGAAGTGGTCCCAGGAACAAGAGTGGAGGGGTGGGAAAAGTGAAACTGGAGAGGAAGGAAAGTCAATCAAAACAATGACTCCCTAACAAGCTTGTCACCCTGTCCCATGGGGTCCTAAGAACTGCCAACTTGAAGAACAAAAGAGGGGAGTAGACAGCCACAGGATGCTCCGCTCCACTGATCAAGGAGAGCCCTGTGGGCATTAAATCCTTCACACTTCCAGTTCCTGCCTGGGAAGCAGCCATCTTACAGGCCGTATGTAACAGAGCCCCAGCCCAGAAAGAAAAAGATGTAGTGGGCAGCAGAAGGAATAAAACTCAAATGAGAGGGAGACAAAGTTGAGGGCGGGGCAAAGGAGCTGTCTGATATTGTCCCAACTTGGTATTGGTGGTAGCTTAAACACTGCATTTTTCAGACAAATCAACATGCTAATAAAAGAAAGTTGCTGCCTTTGTCTGTACTTTATTATTTTCATCTTAGCTTTCATGAAAGCATTTCAATTTTCCTCTACCTAAACCCACTAATGAGAGCTTTGGTTGAGGGAGCCAACGTGCCTTCCCAACGAGACATATGACGGATGAACGCATCTTTGATCCTGAGAACTTTCCTAAAATCATCAGTAAAGAGACACCAGTGGAGGGGACATAAATTGCAGCTTCCAAAGGGCATTTAGCCACCACAGGGGACCAGCTGCCTGAGATAACCTTCCTCCTCCACCTCCAAAAAATAGGGATATGGGGACCAAGTCCCAGTGACTTCTTTTGAATGATTGCTCTCACCCAGATGGACTACTCTTCTGCCTGCTGAGAAGTTTTGGTTCCATGAATCCATTAAGTCTTTTTTTCCTAAGCCAATTTCAATTACATTTAAGTCATTTGTAACCAAAAGAGTCCTGGTCAGCCCTCCAGGTGCTTGCCTCATCTGACTATTGTATGGTCATGCTACATGGAAAGCCAAATTAAAATGAAGACTTTCTTGGTGGGCCTGGAGTCAGAGTAGTGGGACTCAGCTATGCAATAATTGTGATCAGCGTCTTGATGCATTCGTCCCCACAGGTTGTGTCTTTGCCATGACCCACTTCTCCCTGGGCTACACTCCCTTAGGCACTGCTGATTTCTGTCCCCTCTGTATTTCTTTGAATTATCCCAGGCTACAAAAAGCAAGAATGTTTAGGATTCACTAATCGCATTCATGCAAATCCTGGCTCCCTGATGATCTTGATTAAAGTTTACAAAGATGAGTCTGTTTACTATTTTAGATGCCTAATCACATAAATGTTATGTGGGTCTTGTTGAGCTTAGCAGTCTGAAGACCATCTTGTTTACCTTATCTCCAGTTTATCTTTTTCGACTGAAGACAAAATCCACGCAAGAGTGGGTTTTCATGGACTAAACCCCTGGGACTGCCACCATTCTCTGGAAGGACTCTGAAACTTCTGCTTCCCCACCTGCAATATGGGAATAATCATAACGCTCTAGAATAACTCTTTCTCGAGACCTAAAGATAAAACACACAATATGAAATGGTTTTGTAGAACCCAAAGTACCATAACAAGAAAATGTTATTTTCTATAACTGCTGTTACTGATAGGAATTATCTTATTGTGTCCCTATACTGAAAACTTCCTGAGTGGGACCAAGATTTTATTCTTGAGGGGGAAATGAAAATTCAGATACTTACTAAATTTTGGTTAAGCCAATACTTTTTAATTATTTTAAATTTCCCAATCTTTGATTCCTTAACTGAACTCATTAAATTTAAACATGATAAACAAATGTTAGTGAACTCACATGGGAAGTGAATATTTAAGTCTTAAATTGGAGAAGATGCATTTGAGAATGGAAATATTCTGTACAGCGCTGTGAATCAGTATCACCTTATTGTTATTAGTTCATGAAAAAGTACAATGACTCTACTGGAAATATGAACAGCATCAGGATTACAACGATTGCAGATTCGCAGTTACCATCCACCGCTAGAGGTCAAGTGAGCAATCAAACAAGCACAGAAAAGACAGAAACACTAGGAAACTGGGAGGTGCAGCTCCACAGGAAGCGGGTCCTGACTTATTCAGTATAAATAAAGGCTGGAAAAGGCAAAGAAGTCAGCACCAGAAGAGGAAAACATCATGGAGCTTCAAGAGGATAATAACACAAATATTCTTTTGTGAAGAGCGGTTTTAAAATCGTTCACAAATCATGCACTAAGCTGTGAACTCCTGCTTTGTTCAACAGGAAGCTATTCACCTAAGACTGAGGGACAGTCAGAGGCAGAATTGATGGGCAAAATTTTCACACGTCTGCAGTGGTCACAAGTAAGATAAAGGAAATTTCAAAATAGACATTTGAAGAAGCCTGCAGAACTCCAGTTCTCAGATCCCTCTTAATGCTTTTCTCTTACTTTTTCTATATGTGTGGCTTTTTTTATTCTTTCGTGACTATCTCAGATAAGAGCAAGAACATTTTCCTCACCATGCCAGCCCCATATTGCAAATAGAGCTGAGGCTTTGAGAAGGATGAATGACAGTGAATTCTAAAAGATTGTCTGGTTTGTAAGTAACAGAAACTAAGTTTGGGCACCTTAAGCTGCTTAAGAATTTGCAGGAATGTAAACAGGTTGAACAAGACGCTTGTAAACCTCAAGACTAGGGAAGCTCTCCTGATTTAAAAGGCAGTGTGGTCAGAACATCACCTTCTGAATAAATCTTGTCCAACTGTTTGTCCTTTCCTTACGCCACTCGGCAGGAGAATCCGATTTTGGGGGCAAACTGGCTTAACTCCAGACATGTGACAAACCATTGACAAAGACTGAATCCAACAGGATAAGTTGGTTTGGATAATGGATGGATAACGAGTTATTGCAGAACCTGTTCCCCAGAAAAGAGATGCTGATCACCATCAGAAACGCAGTAATCCATTAAGCCACTCACTCAGAATTCAGAAAATAGATGACTGATCCTGGTGCTGCTACATTTTTAATCTTTATGTGAAAAATATTTACCTCAAGCTACTTTTATTATTTCTCTAGATACATATATATTCTTGGAAAAATACTCAAAGAACAACATTGATGCATATGTTTATAAAATAAAAGACTGTCCATTTTCGAATAATAAAACTAGCTTTTGATGAAAACCAGCAAGTTGCATCCCTGTGAGTTTTCATTTCCTTGTCTGTGAAGTGAAAGGCTGGGTCTAGATTATCTCCACCTCCTACATTCTGTAGGCCTGGGAAGATAATGAGTCCCCAGACTCCTGGCTTTCAGAGACAATAAGGAATCAAAGCTCATCCTTTGATACTTTGGCTTGTGATTTAGAGAGGCTGGTATGAAATGTCCTCCCTTGGGGGTAAATCTCTGCCTTCTATTCTGGATTCTTATCCACTGTGCAGCCTGCTACAGTCCATAAAAGCAAAAATGCGAGCTTTCTGGAGCCAGTACAGTCTGATAGCTTGAAATTGGTAAATAAACATGCCACTACTGATGCTATCTCTTTATTGCTGCTGTTTTTTCTCCTGTTAGAACGACGCATTTTTTTTTTGAGTATAAAAGAAAATGTGAGTCTGATGGATATATATGAAATCAAATGTAGACATTCACATCAGAGGTAGTCCCTACTACATTCTCCAGCAGATATTAAACAAGTAAGAATTTGGAGTAGGAATGTTCTCTCAGGCCTCTTTGCAAGATGTCCAGTCCTGTGAGTGAAAATACAATAGAGAATAGAATACATCTTAATGATGATTTAGAATATGAATTTTAGGAGAAGATGTTTTGGTTTCTGGTATTCACCCTTAGATGGAAATTAACATTTCCAGCTGGACTAAAAGACAAAGAAACTGGAATTTTAAAATATATAACAAAAAATGCATTTTTAGCAAAGTTTTAAAGTAACACTCATATTTTATTGGCAATAGTGGGTGGCATTCTTAACAGAAAAAGTGCAATTCCAATGTTTTTTACCTGCATAGTATTGTGGGGAGCAACTCAGACTAGACTAAGTTACTGGAATTAAGACTTATTCTATGCATCTGCTCTCCCACAATATGGCGCTGAGAAGGGAAACAGCTTCTACACAGCTGCCTCCAGTTCAACCAATAAACAGCAGGACCTGCTCCTGATTGGAGGAGAGCAGCGTACTCGGCGTGTGGGTAGCAGAGTTGGGATTGGTGGAAGAGGACTATAAAGGAGGAGAGAGACAACATGCACCAGGAACATCTAAGGGGAACACCTGTGCAGCCCCCGAGAGAGCCGGCCGGCGGTGTGCCGCTCCCCCGCAGAAGTGGGGAATGTGGCAGGGGGAACTGCCCTTCCACAGAGGTGGAAGGGATGGTAGCCAACCCGGGAAGAACCAGCAGCAAACCCGGGGAGGGCCGAGCAGACAAAAGAACAGCGCAGGGTCCTTTGTCGTTCCTCCACGAAGAGGGGGAGCGACATAATGGTGCTGTGACTCGGATATGAAGCCTAGGCAGGGTTTAGTGTCGTTCCTCCATGAAGAGGGGGAGCGACAAGTATGAAGGCTTTCAAAAGTGTAGCATGTACTTGGGGGATGGAAGGAGTGAAGAGTAGAGAAAGAAGGGGAGTGTGCAGTTAAAAAGAAATGCACAGTTTTTAAAAGATGTTGATGAAGATACGGAGCTCTGTTCTCCCCATTCCATCCAAAGCAAAGGAATGCCTTTCAAAATAAGCTTTTTATAGCATGTGACTAAAGGAAATAGAATGAGTGAAACCAAATAATTGCATATTAAATGTGGCACCAGACAGTGAATGCTTCCCTGTTTATCCAGGCTCTTGATTTTGCTGTGAGAAGGAATTCAGGAGCGATAGGAGGGTACAGGGGATGATAAGTGAAGGAGGGATGGTACGCAGCAAGCATTTTACTGAGAAAGCCAACGTCTTTACAGCACAGCATGCAAGCCCCCCGGAGGGCAAGGCCCTCTGAACTGGGTTTAGCATCTTATGGGTTGCTTAATCTGAGGCAGGTACACTCTAGTAAAGGGAAGGAATCCTCCTGCTTTCTTCTGGGGGCCAGGTGGAGATCTCCCTCAGTGTGGCTGCTGCTCCCTTTCTCTCCTTTTATGGTCTGATGCTTCTGGTCAAGGCAGCTGGTGGGTGTGTCTGTTAGTTTATGCATTACAATGAGTGTGTGATGAGATGAAGGTCAATCTAGGTCAGCCTTGGCCCCAGATCCCATGAACCTGGTCTAGGTAGGGAATCCATTTTATCTACAGAGCCACAGGAAGAACCAACCCCACAACCAGCAGGCCTTGAGACAACAGGACCTGTCCCCAAGTGGCTCAACAGCTGCCTCTACCTTCCTCTTTCCAGTGCGATCAAATCAGTATGAAGAAGTTTCACTCAATTAGTTCCTTAATATTCATATATACTGGATAAGCATTCAATGCTCTGTTTGTCAACATTCCTTTAAACTTGCATTCTGATTATTATACTTATATTTTTAATTTGCTTGCTCTTAAAATATTTATTATTATATATACCATAACCATCTACAATAACTTTGAGAAATTAGAGAAGGAAAATAAATTGAAATCTATCACTCATTACTTTTTAATACTACATTAGTGTACCTCCCTCTGGCTTGTCTTTAGCATAAATGAAATAACTCATAATTCAACATGTGAATTTTTAGGAATGCTCTGCACACGCTTGATATTATAAACAGACATTTTTATGTCGTAAGAATAGAAAGTATACCCAGAATATTTAATGGCAATAGAATATTCTGTCATGTGTCAGATCTTTCCAGACTTATTTAACTACATGCAACAGTGGACTTGAAAGTTAATTTGCACATCCTTCACATAAGAATGAATATAGTAGCAAATACTATGTCATTATAGTTTCTCCATATTTCCTTAGCATGGAGATGCTGTTTTGGAATCCCTTGGTGAAGAATTGAATATTTTTAGTGTCTTGCGTCACATTAACAAATTAATTGCTTTCTATAATAACCATCCAATTATTCTCTCAGGATTCTGAATTTTGTTCACTTTGACTCAATCCATGAAAACATCTACACCTCATGGTCATTTAATTAGCAGGTTTCTGGGGAACCATTTGTTTTCCAAAGAAAAACAAGCCCTTGTAGAGTGACTGGTTGCAGACTCTAGATACCATCAGGCATCTAGACCTGGTCTCCCATAGTCTCCCAGCCTCCTTCCCTTAGCTTAAATCTCCTTACTCCGCTTTTGTGACTGCAAGTCACAGAATTACTAACATTAGCATACTAGGGGCCAGCGCTGTGGCTTAGTGGGCAAAGCCAAGGCATGCAGTGCTGGCATCCCATATGGGCACTGGTTTGAGGCCCAGCTGCTCCACTTCCAATCCAGCTCTCTGCTATGGCCTGAGAAAGCAGCAGGAGATGGCCCAAGTCGTTGGGACCCTGATCCAGTGTGGGAGACCTCCTAGAAGAAGCTCCTGGCTCCTGGCTTCGGATCAGCTCAGCTCTGGCCATTGCGGCCATCTGGAGAATGAACCGGCGGATGAAAGACCTCTCTCTCTGCTTCTGCCTCTCTGTGATTCTGCCTTTCAAATAAATAAATAAATCTTTTTTTTAAAAATTAGCGTACTAAATTGAGGAAGTAGTACAGCCTGCCCTGTAGGGTCCCTATTCACCTGACTTTCTCATTTTTTTAAAAGATTGTTTATTGATTTATTTGAGAGATAGAGTTAGAGACAGAGACAGAGAGAAAGGACTCCCATCTGCTGGTTCACTCCCCAGATGGCTGCATTGGCTGGAGCTGGGCTGATCCAAACCCAGGAGCCAGGAGCTTCTTCTGGTCTCCCATGTGGGTTCAGGGGCCCAAGCAGGTGAGCCATCTTCCATTGTTTACCCAGGCCATAGCAGACAGCTGGATGGGAAGAGGAGCAGCTGAAACCATTATACTTAGTGAAATAAGCCAGTCCCAGAAAGACAGATATCATATATTTTCCCTGATCCGAGGTAACTAATAGAGTACCTGAAATACTATGTACTGGAGTAAAGTAGACATTTGCATGGGTTTTGTTTTCTTTTTTTTTTTTTCTTCATACTATTTGTTGAACTCTTTTACTGAGTGTAGGGTTAACAATAGGATCATTAAGTAAATTGAAAATAGACCTTTGTAAAAATTGGGGCCGGCGCCGCGGCTCACTAGGCTAATCCTACGCCTTGCGGCACCGGCACACCGGGTTCTAATCCCGGTCGGGGCACCGGATTCTGTCCCGGTTGCCCCTCTTCCAGGCCAGCTCTCTGCTGTGGCCAGGGAGTGCAGTGGAGGATGGCCCAAGTACTTGGGCCCTGCACCCCATGGGAGACCAGGAGGAAGCACCTGGCTCCTGCCATCAAATCAGCGCAGTGTGACGGTCGCAGCGCACCAGCCGCGACGGCCATTGGAGGGTGAACCAATGGCAAAGGAAGACCTTTCTCTCTGTCTCTCTCTCTCACTGTCCACTCTGCCTGTCAAAAAAAAAAAAAAATAGAAAATAGACCTTTGTAAAAATTAAGAATGGGAATGTGAGAGGGAGGAGGAAGGGATGCAGCATGGGCAGGAGAGAGGGTAGGGGTGAAGAGTCACTGTGTTCCTAAATCTGTACATAGGAAACTTGTGTAACTTAAATAATGCTTTTTAAAAAAGACGATGAAGAAAAGGAGCAGCCATAATGCGAACCAGTGCCCATATGGGATGCTGGTGCCACAGCGCTAGCCCCAGACCACCAGACTTTGAATGGTCATTTTTTTCCTCCTGTAGATAACACCCTGATGCTTGGTCTTATCTTGAAGAGTTCCTGTCCCAGGAACCCGAGGCCCTGAGCCAAAGGTAGCTAATACCTGCACGTAGTCCCCAGTCTGGCAAGAACCCCCTTTGGCATTATTAAAATGCCCTAAAGGACACTGTATCACCAGCAGTGAAAGGAGGGCCAGGACACTGCAGACACACCAGGGACTCAGACACAAGCTGCACATGCACCCCTCAAACTCACCTCCAGGAGACTTCACTTCTAGCCCCTTGAGAGCCCGGGAATTGAGTGATCGCTGACCAGGCCCTTGGTCTGCATTTTGCAGTGAACATGTACTTTCTTCCACCACTCTTTTGTCAGTAATTGGGTTGCATCAGTGAGCAGATCCACCTTGGAAATTCTGTAGCAATTCCTCGGATGAGTTTTGGGAGTGTTCTATAACACATATATTTCACTGTGTGTTGTTAATTCTTTTCTCTGTTTTTTGAATCATTGTTTCATGGTCTTTCTCCATTTATCCAAGAAGTCCTATAGCTGATATGGGTGTATGTTGAGATCCAAGAGGCAAAACAGTTAACTCAGATCATTTTTTAACTATCTCAATGACATAATCAGTGTTCATAAAAATTTATATACATATACCATATTATGAATATGTGACAGAGGATATAAATGAGAGTTCCATTTCTATTTTAATCTTTGAGATTTAATATGCACATATAAAAATATGAGTCATATATGTGAGTATAATTCTTTATGCCTGGAATCATATTTTTTTGACTAAAGAGAGTTTCACTCGTAAAAGGAGCATGAGATAGTTAGGCGGGGACATGTGCGTGTCAACTTCTACATAGTTAACTTCAAAGGAGCAGGGTTTGTAAGTGGAAAAGTGTGTTTGTGATAAGAAGTGGGCTCTTCAATAGGCGAGAGGAATGCAATTAATCCTGTGAGAATGAGGAGAAGGGTTATGCTCTCCCTTCAAGAGGCTCTGGAGTCCTGGTTGTACTGTGGCACAGTTCAGAAAAGGGAGTGATGGTGGCGAAATATTTGAAGGAAAAATGAAATACTTAGCACTCACTCTAAGTTATTATGGGATCGACATAACAAGCAACAACTTGTTTTACTAATGCACTTTTAATGGAGTCATAAAGGCTCTGCTGGCATGCCATTCTGAACCCAAAAGGTGCAGAGGGGTTTTATATTGTTAAGGGTGAAGCAGGAATAAAGATTGGGTTGTACAGTAATGTCTGGTATGCAGGGAGTGGCCCCAAGAGGCTCCCATCCTCTGAAAGTCTTGGCTCCTGGGCCCACCCCCATTATGCATTTGGAGGGAAATCTGTTTCTGTGCTCTTATCCATGCATCATCTTTCCTCATTAGCCTAGACTCATTACGTAATCCTGTGTCTACTCAGTATTGCACTGGCTCCTTTATCTCTCCAGGTTACCCAGTCAAAAAATATTTTCCACAAAATCGTTCCTCCTTGTGCTATGAAATCTCATGAAAAATCCTAAAACACATACAGAAGCTCCTAGGAGATTTTCATGTTAGAAATCACAGTTGGATATTCTCTCCTTCTGGCATCAGACAACTATATGACTTCAGATTCTAAAACAATTCTGATTTCATCCTGAACTTATTGAAAAAACACATCTAAAAACATTTCTAACAAGATTTTCTAAAATCACCTTAGAAAAAAGACATTTTCATTGAGATTTAATTAGCCTCCTCAAATTCTCACCTAATGTTGTAGTTCATAATTGATATTTGAAGAATTGTAAATATTTTCATTTAATTCCTGGAAATATGTCTATTTAAAGCATGAGAACTATAGCTTTTTCTATTTTGCCTGATGTTAGTTTTTTCTCCCTATTTTAATGTAGAGTCAAATATTTCAACCTTATTTTTCATTCATTAGTTTTTAGAAATTAAGCAATTGGGCCGGGGCTGTGGCTCACATGGTTAATCCTCTGCTTGCAGCACTGGCATCCCATATGGGCACCAGGTTCTATTCCTGGTTGCTCCTCTTCCAGTCCAGCTCTCTGCTGTGGCCCTGGAAGGCAGTGGAGGATGGCCCAAGTGCTAGGGTGCCTACACGCACGTGGGAGACCAGGAAGAAGTACCTGGCTCCTGGCTTCGGATAGGTTTAGCTCCAGCCGTAGCGGCCATTTTGGGGGTGAACCAAAAGAGGAAGACCTTCCTCTCTGTATCTCTCTCTCTCTCTCTGTCTAACTCTATCTGTCAAATAAAAAAAGAAAAGAAATTAAGCAATTGGTCTGCTTACCAGTTTTGAATTACAAACCTTTTATAAGTTGAAGGATAGTGTGCAAATTATTCTAACGATTAGATTTTAGGAATCTTCTCAACTTCCCTACGTGTAATGTCACTCCCTGGAAATAAAGGTTCCACAGTTTTTAAGATAGTTTCCCTATTGAAAATTACTTTTAAAATGCCCATTACTTCAAAGTTGGTGAATTATTAAGGCATTAAGATGAAGTTTATCCAACTTTATGCAACTCAATTCACAAAGTCTTGAAACATTGCATCAAGAAATAATCACAGGACCTTTTATCACCCAGGAGACACTCTTGAGCCGAGAAAGTCTGCAGATCTATAGACACTGACCATTAGGTCACAGGTCACAGTGCTGCAAAGATGAAATGGAACCAAGAAAAACTCTACTCATATTTTTCCTAAGTTACCTATGTATATTTATCTCACTCATCTCTTCAGCTCTACTGTGATCCTGTAGTTAGTCTAAAAGTAGTGAAGTGAGATGCTATTATTCAGGAATAAATAGAGCACCAATAGTGTAGTAAGAGAGCCAGAAGAGGACTACATGGGCTTTCAGAGAGATGTAGACAGTTGCTTGGACATAATGATTGATAATTAGGGCCAGTTCAGGAATGTTAAAATGTAAAAATTGGACAATGATACTTGGTACAGATGCAGCTGAATTTTGAGGCTAAATCACAGAGTATCTTTTTTTTAATATTTTTAAAAGATTTTTATTTATTCATTTCACAGGTAGAGTTACAGACAATGAGAGAGAGAGACAGAGAGAAAGGTGATCCTTCCGTTGGCTCACTCCCCAAATGGCCGCCACGGCCGGAGCTACGCCAATCTGAAGCCAGGAGCCAGGTGCTTCCTCCTGGTCTCCCATGCAGGTGCAGGGGCCCAAGCACTTGAGCCATCCTCAACTGCCTTCCTGGGCCACAGCAGAGAGCTGGATTGGAACAGGAGCAACCAGGACTAGAACCCGGTGCCCATATGGGATGCCGGTGCCGCAGGTGGAGGATTAACCTAGCACCGCACCGGCCCCACAGAGTATCTTTTTTTTTATAAGATTTATTTATTTATTTATTTGAAAGTCTGAGCTAGAGAGAGAGAGAGAGAGAGAAAGAACAAGAAAGAGAGAAAGATGGCTGCAAAGGCCAGGACTAGACCAGGAGGAAGCCAGGAGCTTCATCTAGGTTTCCCATGTGGGTGGCACAGGCCCAAGTACTTGAGCCATCTTTTTTGCTTTGCCCAGGCCATTAGCAGGCAGCTAGATGGGAAGCGGAGCAGCTGGAACACAAACTTGCACCTATATGGGTTGCCAGAGTTGCTGGTGGCAGCTTTACCTACTGTGCCACAATGCTAGCCCCGACCCAGAGCATCCTAAAGGTCAAATGTCATGTGACCAGGAATTTGTGACAATTTTGGGGCAAAAGAAACAGCATAGTAATATCTACATTTTAGTTATAATACTTTGGGATACTATGAGAAATTAACCTGACAAGGTGTTTGGAGGTGAGTAACAGAGGCAGGGAAAGCAGAGACATGAAATAATCCACACGGGAAAGGTTAGGGTCTGAACTAAACAAGTAGTATTGCGATGTAAGAGTGAGGGGACAGGCTTACAAAATACCTTCAAGGCATGAGCCCATTGAACTCAGTAACCAATTAGGTAGATACAGAGGAGAGAATTGGAGGAATCCAATGTGATTACCGAGTTCTTTTGTAAAGAACTGGAAGGGAGAATGAGTATCCAAAATAGTAGATACTGGACTAGGAGTGACATGTTGCATGTGCACTGTGGGAATTGCAAGTACACAAAACCCTATAAGGCTGTAGATTTTGTGAGTCTGGATCTCAAGGTTCTTTGGTGCTCGTATCTGTGTCTTTCTTTCACCATGAAGAACTACAGTACAAGCCTTTTTCTGAGCTGGTCCTCTATACCATTTTCCTGGCTGCCTCTACACATATGGTTTTGTGGTTACACTATAAGGTCTGTGTGCATAGAAACAGTGTCTCATTCATGTTTCTTCCCGTATTGAGCACAATTTTATATTCTTTTTGGCACTCAAAGATGTATTAAATAACTTCTTTCATTTGCTAGACATTGAGGTCACAAAGATGAAAAACAGGCACAGCCCCTCCCCTCAAATAGCACGGGCATCACTATGCAAACAAGCACACATATAATTACTACTCCTGACACCTGCAATATTAGACAAGCCACAGGAGCAAGAATAAGTAGCCATTGACTCGCTCTTGCAGAGAGCGGGATTAGCTGGGGGTTCTGGAGCTGAATCTACTGTGCAAGACCCTAGGGGCTGCTGCCTCAGGGGCCATTTTCATTGCAAAATGTGAGATATCGTTCCTCCACGTCAGACAGCAGCTCAGAGAAGGCTATAGCCTTCTTTTTCCCCCGCACACAAGAGTTAAAGCTGACACTGTCACTCACTTCCAGACATTATGAGTACAGAAATGTATTTAAATGTTGTCCTCACATATCCCAGGTTTTTCCTTACTTAGGAAGGTCAAAGCTTACTCACTAGCACCTTGGCTCCTCATACTGGTTCACAGAGCAGGGGAACAAGAAAGGATGGGCAATTTCCTTCTTATAGGACATTGCCCTGAAATTTCATGAATTCTACTCGTAGTCCCTTGAGAAAATTTGTTCTCAAGTACTAAAGATAAAAGGAAGGATGCGAAGTACAGATTTCTATGTGGGCTGCTACATGATCTGAAGAAATGTGGGAGTTTTATTATTAAAAGGAATGGAGAGGGAACAGACAACATGGGGTAGGGGAGCAGGGTTTCAAGTCCAAAAACTACTTAATCCCATTATCATCATGCCCAATAGACCCACCACTGTTAGAAATTCTATCACATCCAAGATCTCAAATTCTTCATCCTATTGTCTGACCTAAGAATTTTATTTTAAAAATCCACTACAAGGGTTGTTTAGATTATGCAAGACCCTGAGCTAAACTCATCGCCTTGTACAACCCATCAGGCTTCCTTCTCATTTTTTCTATAATCTATTAATATAGTCACAACATTGAAATCATCTTATAGGCTTTATCTTTCAGTTGTGTCATAATTACATAATAAAAATCCAAGTCTGCCTGAACCCATTTAGCTATTTCATTTGGGCCTGCATCTTAGGCTTTAGATTTTTCTTCAGAAAAATTAAGAAACTCTGTTGATTAACTTCAATTTAAATTCATTCATATAAATGGTATGCAAGCAAAGAACACCAGTCTGGAGGCTGGCACTGTGGCATAGCAGGTTAAAGCCCTGGTCTGAAGTGCCGGCATCCCATATGGGCACCAGTTCTAGTCCTGGCTGTTCCATTTCCTATCCAGCTTTCTGCTATGGCCTGGGAAAGCAGCAGAAGATGGCCCAAGTGCTTGGGCCCCTGCACCCACATGGGAGACCCAGAAGAAGCTCCTGGTTCCTGGCTTCGGATCGGTTCAGCTCTGGCCATTGCAGCCATCTAGGGGGTAACCCAGCGGTTGGAAGACCTCTTTCTCTCAGTCTCTACCTCTCTCTGTAACTCTGTATTTCAAATAAATAAAATAAATCTTAAATAAAAATAATGCCAGCCTAAAGTTCTAACTACACCACGTTACTGCGTTTCCACATTCCTGTGCTCCAAGGTGAATAGATAATACTTCCTGTATCCTCTTAAAATGTCTTACATCCTCATGGCTACTGCCTTGAACAAATTCAAGAGATGTATTCACAGCCGGCGCCGCGGCTCACTAGGCTAATCCTCCGCCTTGTGGCGCCGGCACACCAGGTTCTAGTCCCGGTCGGGGCACCGGATTCTGTCCCGGTTGCCCCTCTTCCAGGCCAGCTCTCTGCTGTGGCCCGGAAGTGCAGTGGAGGATGGCCCAAGTGTTTGGGCCCTGCACCCCATGGGAGACCAGGATAAGCACCTGGCTCCTGCCATCAGATCACTGCGGTGGCCATTGGAGGGTGAACCAATGGCAAAAGGAAGACCTTTCTCTCTGTCTCTCTCTCTCACTGTCCACTCTGCCTGTCAAAAAAAAAAAAAAAAAAAAAAAAAAAAGCTGTATTCACAATAAAAACAAGGTCCCCAAATTTACCTTTCCTCACTCAGAGTCGTGGCTGATGGTGGCATACTTCAAACACGAATTTCTCCACCTTTTTACAGCCATGTATACAACACAATCCAAGAAGAAAAGCTCCCTTCATCTGTTGTAGGAAGGTCCAAAGCATATACTTTCATCTCAGACTCCTTGCATAAACCTCTGGAGAGAGATATTCAATCAAGCATTTCCCTGTATCATCACATAAACCCTTCCTAATAAGGTGCTGCCATCAGCATTCACTATAGCTCTAAGTGTGGAAGTCTAAGCTTTCCTTTATAACTGTATATCATCCAAATATTGCCCCAAAAGAAATTCTCTTAAATTTGTTTATATATCTCGACTCCATTGAACAACTTCGCATTCACTCTGGGGCATGTTTGACAACTTTTCATTTTTTTTTAAACACAGGTCAGTCTAGCTTCCATCTCCTTAACCTCACTGGGGTCACAGCCTCCAATGACCCCCACACTGGCAAAGCTGAATGGCATTACTTGGACATCCTCCCACTAGACACAAAGTGACTCTCTGCTCCTTCGAGATTCTCTTCTGCCTCCCACGACTCAGGATGCTCATTTGCTGTCTCAAGTTCCTTTACTCAAAGGGTAGACACTGGAGCTCAAGTACCGTCTCAACCTCCTGCCTGTTCATATTCCCTACCTGGGAGATGATTCCTTTCCCACTGCTTTAAATCACAGCTACAGGCTGGTATCCTACAATTGTACTTCTCTGACTTGGACCTCACTTGAGAGATCCGAATGTATGTAACTAACTCCTCCTCCTGTGCTTTGAGAAGGATAACTTAAGAGACGCTAGAAGTTTAATTGTCCCAAACAATGCTCTTGATTAGAGATCAAGTTGATTGCCACCCCCCTTCCTCATTTTCATAAATGATGTTATGGTCCCCTGTTTACCATGCCCAGGAAACTGAGAGTTGTTTTAGTTTTAATCCTTCTGTGGCAACCATGTCCTTCCTCTCTTATTTCCTTCCCTCCTAACACCAACAGGATTTGTAGGACCTACCTTTGTAATGCATTTTGCATCTACATCATTCTCTCATGGCTCCTACTAGCTTAGCTCCAGCCATTTCCATTCTTGCTTAGACCACTTTCAAAACTTTCAAAATGATTTCTTCATTCCTGTTCTTCCTGCCTCCCGGGAATTCCCCACACAGCAATGTAATATCCACCAACGTGTATGTCAGATCCTATTGCTGACTTTCATGTGCCCTTGGCCCACAAGACTTTGTGTGATCTGTCTCTTGGTTCCCTTCACATCGTCCTCCCTTCCCACTCCCTTGCAGTCACTGAACGCAGTCACACCAGCCTGTCTTGGCTTCCCAGTATGAGCCAGAGGCCCCCTGCCACCACAGCCTGTGTGCTTCAGCTCTTTCCACACTTGTCTGCCTGCATAGTGTGTCCCTTGCTTCTGCATGACTACATTTTCTCATCATGCAGTTGAAAGCTCAGTCAACAATAACATTTTCCCCCACCATATTATCAAATGTGGTCCTCCAGATGCCCACAGATACTCCCTATCACAGAACTCAGTGCCTTTGTTTATGAACACTGTATGAAACTGCATAATTACATGACTTTTACTCTATTATTTGTTTTATGTCTCCTACATTAGAATACAAACATGATGAATTTCATTTTTCCATCTTGGTCTATCTTCCTAATCTTGACAGTCTCAGAACAAGAGCAGTGGTTGCCAAAGATCAAGTTTTCTGTATTTGTTGATGAACTGAATGAACGTATACTAGATAAACAAGAGTTCACTAAGTGAATAAAGGAAATGCAGTTTGTATTGTAAAAATAAACATCAAGTATACAGTCAGAGGCATGGAAGGACCTTTGAATAGCTTAAGAACTGTAGACAATTTGGTGTGTTTGTGTGCAGATAAAAGTTGAATGTGAAACAAGGAAGAACCTAAGAGCCAAACCACGGAGGACACTGCACATCATGCTAAACATTTGACTGCTTTCTTCAAGTTAGTGGCAGCATTGGCTTTGGTTTTAACTTGCTAACCTTAAAAGTAATCTCAAATATAGAAAGGGCAAGGCACTTCAAACAGGAGGAACAGTTGGGCCATGGGAATTGTGTTCTTCATGAGAGCAGAAGAGAAATTGAACTGGAGGAGAAGCAGATGGGCCACAGAGAAGGTGACATGTTAGAATCGTACATAATAGAAGAGGCAGGATTTAGTGACCATTTGGTGTGGAAGAAGAGAGGGAAGAGTCAAAGGTGACTTCTAGGTGTCTGATGTGGGTGACTGCTGATGTCCTCAACGGAAATAGAGAGCACAATGGGAATCCACTTCCATGGCAGAGATTGATTTACACACAAGCTTCTGTTTCCAACGGTTACACTGTCTAATTCACTTGCCAAGTAAACAAAAACGACCATGACCTGATCTGCCTTCAAGCTTCATAGTACTTGGCACTGGCTCTTGCTTTGTGAACTATATTTAAAGTAGCAAGAAGCATGGGGGTGTTCTTGGGTAAGAGTTGAAATTGCATTCTTTTACTTGTCTCTCATATTACATTTTTTCACTCAAAGTATTTAGAAAAATTAATCCTATGAAGCCGTGAGAAGACATGGAAGAAGCTTAAATGAACTTTACTAAGTCAAATAAACTACTATGAAAAGGCTACTACTGTATTATTCCAACTATTTGACATTCTGGAAAAGATAAAACTACGGAGATATTTAAAAGATCAGGATTTATCAAGGATTAGGAGGAAGGAAGAGATGAATACGTGGTACACAGAGGATTCTTTGGGCAGTGAGACAATTCTGTGTGATACTGTTAATAGTGGATAATGTCATTCTATATTTGTCAAGTCTCAGAAAATGGACAGCAGAAACAAAGAACCCAAATATAAACTACAGACTTCATAATGACATGTCAGTGCAGGTTCACTTTAAACAAATGCATGACTGTGATGCAGAGTTTTGACTGTAGAATAGTCTGTATGCATGGGGAGGGGTACATGAGAGATCTGTACACATTCTGCTCAATTTTTCTGTGAACCCAGAATTGCTCTATCAAAGAAAGCTTATTGCCAATTTTAAAATATGGATGCTTTGGCCTACTCAAGCTTTAGTTGGATTATATATATTTTCTAAGCCATCAATATTGTATTAACATTGAAACACTCAGCAACACCTAAAACTTGTGCTTCCTAGGTGCCTGTTAGTCATTTACATCTTAAGGTGAAGATAAAATCACAAAGTGAGGCACTGGGCGATATGACATAATTGCCACAACAAATACTACCTAAACTAGAACGTGTCATTGCAAACAAGGCCTTTTCTACCCTGCGCTTACACAGAAGGAGCACCCCACTTGTCTGAGGTCAAAGTTCAAGGGGTATCTGGATCACATATGAGAAGCAAGTACATGTGACAATAATCATTAAATCACAAGGTCACAATCCTCTAAAATTACTTTGGTCTCCAGCTTTATATTCAATAATATAAGTTTTGTAAAAAAAAAAAATTAGCAAAACTCTGAGAGGCAGTTAACCAAGGTCAGTAGGCCTTCAAACCAACTGAATCAATCTAAGATCTTTACATAACCCCCTGGAGAATTCACTCTTGAACTATTTACACCTGTTATTTCTATTGAGTATTGTTTTGGAGGGAATTTGTTTTTCACAGCAGAGAGAAGAGAGTTACAAATCCTAAGGATCTAATGGAAAACAATTACATGTGACTTTCATTTCTTTCAGCTACATGTGTCAGGGTTCTGACTAAAGCCACCTATGACACACATATGCTCACTTATTTTTCAAGATAACCTGATTAAGAAGGAGTGATATATTCAAGGGTAGGGCAGAGGATGGGGATCATAGATTTGAAGAGGTCTTTTATTACGGTTAATACTGGGGCCAGTGCTGTGGCACAGCAGGTTAAGATGTTGTCTGTGATGCCTTCATCCCACATGCATGCTGGTTTGAGTCTCCGCTGCTCTACTTCTGATCCAGCTCCCTGCTAATGTGCCCAGGGAAAGTAGCAAAAGATGACCCAAGTATTTGGGCCTCTGCCACCCAAGTGGGCAACCCAGATGGAGTTCCAGGTTCCTTACTTAAGTCTGGCCCATCCCTGGCATTGTGGCCATCTGGAGAACGAACCGGAAGATGGAAGATCAAAATCTCTCTCTCTTACTCGCTCTCTTTCTCTCCTCTCTCTGTAACTCTGCCTTTCATATAAACAAATAAATCTTTTAAAAAAGTAAAATAAAATTTTTAATTTAAATTATAATAGTTATGATTAATGACTCAATATTGTTATGCTGGTAGTAATAACGGCCATTCGTTATTCAGACTTCCTTACTTTTTATCTAACACCTTTTTTTTCTGTTTCAGAATCCCATCTATCACACTACTCTATGATTAATGGCCATGTCTACTTTCCTGTGACACTGTTTCAGCTTTCCCTTGCTTTCAATCACCTTGACGGTTTTCAAGATTATTGGTCAGTTATTTTCTGGACTGGGGATACATGTTTTCAGGATAAAGATCACAGTGGTAAAGTGCCCCTTTTATCACATTGCTCATAGTTTTCTCTGTTACTGTTATTTTAAAGCAGTTTTAGGTTAACAGCAAACTTGAGAGGAAGGTACAAAGAACCCTATTTCCTCCCTTGTCCCCACTCATGATAGCCTCCCCCTCGTCATCAGGCCCCACTACAGTGGTACCCTTAAGACAACTGGTAACCTATGTTGACACATCATTGTCACCCAGAGTCCATAATTTTCCGGAATGCCATAGAGTTGAAATCACCCAGTATTTACCCGTTTTAGATGGGCTGCTTTAGCTTAGCAATGCTAATTTAAGTTTCCTCCATGTGTTTCCATGGCTTGATAGCTTATTTCTTTTTAGTGCTGAATAATCTTCCACTGTACGACTATACCACAGTTTACTCAGCCATTCACCCACTGAAGGACATCTAGGTGGCTTCTCAGCCCACATTCCCTCAGACCTGCCAGGGTATTGCTTTTCTGCTCTCATAGAAAACAGATATTTCACATTGAATTGCGCCGACGTAGTCCCCACTTTCCTCCTGTAGCACACAAGTCAAAGTGTCTCCTCCAGGATAATTCCTCCACTCTGCTTCAACATCTATTTCTTCTGAAATATTCCCCACTGGCACCAGTAACTGTTTCTTACTCCCATCCCAGGCACCTTGCGCTCTCACCTGCCTCCCTGTCCTCAGTGGATTTCTGCGCAGATGTCTTCCATCAAAAATACCAAACATCAAAACATTTTCCCCTTAAACATAAATCCTCTTTTAATCACCACCTTTCTTCTCCTTCTAAGAAGTAGCCATAAAACTGTGACGCTAAGTTACATGGTGGCATTAGCAGGCACAATTATCTTTTCTTAATAATGTCTACTCATTAGCACTTTCAGATGTGGTATTTGAAAGATTGGGTTTTTAAATGATGAATAAGACAGAGGCAGCCAATCATTGCTTTATAAATTCCCAATCTCACCCACTGAAATTCTGCTAGACAGGAATATTTTTCGTATATCCAGAAGACTTCCTAATAAACAAATTTAGAATGAAAACAATGTGTGCATATATAGAGATACATATTTTTGTATGTGGTTCCCTAACAGTACCAGAGCTTTGATAATCCCATATAGGGAGTTTTTCTAGAAAGGGAAAATAATCCTACCCACCACAACATAATAGGTCCCAAGTTGCTCCTGACTAGCACTGGGGTAATCAGGCCTGTCTGTCTAAAGATACTGCCAGGGTTAATGACATACACACCTGTGGCAGCTTCTGCAAAAACTCATCTCACTCCCCAGGCAGCTGAAAAATTCCTTAGAAATCAGAGTGTGTCTGCAACCCTGAGGCCGGGTGAGAGGGCCTCTGCCCAGGCAGATCCCATAGGGACCTGCGCAAGAGGACTTTCCCCGCCTTCCTCCTGTTTTCTGCTTTGTTTTGCCAAGCTGCAAATTCTACAAGGAATTCTCAAAGTGATCAAACATTTATTTCATTACTTTCTAAAGCTGTCAAAACTCTTTAGTTCTTTTAAACATCTGTTATCATCTTTTAACTTGATTGCTATGAAAATAAATTTCTCTACAAACAAGATATCATGTGAGAAATTTTCCCTTCATCATTCTGTCATTAGATTTAAAAAAAGATTTATTTTATTGATAAAAGGAAGACTGAGAGAGAGAAAGAGACAGAAAGAGATCTTCCATCCATTGGTTCACTCCCCCAAATGGCTGCAATAGCCAGGGTTGGTCCAGACGAAGCGAGGAGCCTGGAACTTCAGTTGGGTCTCCCACGTGGGTACAGAAACCCAAGCACTTGGATCTTCTACTGCTTGAACCAGTGCTCCAATATGGGATGCCAGTGTCACAAGCATCAGTTTAACCCCCCTTGCCACAACCTTGACCCATTTTTAACAGTTTTTCTAAGGTTTTCGTAAACTTTTCTGAGCATAAGCTCAGCGCAGCCCTCTGGCAAACACACCGGAGGTAGTCCAGGTGCCAGGAAGCAGACTCAGTGCAGGGGTCATTTGCAACAGGGCCCGGCCCGACAGCGTCTAATTTATCTTCCAAGGGGTTCTGCTTCACAGCTGCTTCTGTTGGGCCATGACAACCTTGGTACCAAACGTCCTGGTGGACAGCGGGACAGAAGCCTACTCCAGTTCTTCCCTGCTTATCTCTCTTCATCCTTTTCGCAACATCTCACTCAAGAAGCTCCCAGCTCCTTCTTTATCACAGTTTTCAGTGGATGCCCAGGGCTATCCTGGAAAGATAAAAGATAAGAGGTAGGTAAGAAGCTCGTCCTGGTAGCAGACAGCCCTCTGGGCTCCTGGCCAGCACACTCACTTTACTGCCAGGAGCCTGTAAAAGCATCAGGGGACACTTTCGTTTTCCTCTCCCTGAAACATTAAAGGGAAACATTGTTGGCTGGGTTCCCCCTTACCTCTGAAAGCCAAAATTGAGCACATTATCAAATTAAGTAAATTGAACATTGCTGAAATTCTATTATCTAATATACTTTCTTCATTTTCTGACAGATGTTCTGATAACGCTGATGGCAGTTCCCCTGCCCTGGACGTAATTCAGGCCCTGGCATTGTTCAGCCGCATGCACGCCGTGGCACCGCAGTCTCCTGCAAGCTGAAAGACCCCAGTAACTTCCCTCTGTCCTTCATACCCAGGATAATTTTGAAGTATAAGACCTATTGTTTCATAGGAACAGAAGCTTTTGTTATTGCTCTCATTCTTCTTGTTATTGTTGATATCTTTTATCTACCCAGCCATCAGCACCTATAAAACTGATAAGACCAAGATGCACCCCTACATCTAATATGATGACAAAAATCATCCTTCTTCCCTTTCCAAATCAATATTTATAACTCAACAAGTTAGGAAAGAGCTCCATGGGGACACTGTTTCCCTAGTTCTAGGGGTATTTATCTAATCATCCTTTGCCCTCTGCTTTCTCAGGGACCATGAGCCCATTGTTTCTCTACCTTTAAAGGTGAGGCACTGCTACTCTGAGTCTAGGTATCTAAGAGCTACTCATTCTAAAACTTCTCTAGCATGGTCAGTGGATATCAGTCTTAATGGGAGAACACTAACAACCTCAAAAGTGAGACACATCGACTTTCCTCCCAATTCACTGTGTCCTCTGAACCTGATTACTTGTCAATCAAGCAATACCTTTTTCCCCATTGCACCAGGCATTTTTCAAGTCCATTTTGTCTGGCATTGGACAATCCTTTCTGCAAATAGTCTCAACACATTCTCCACAGTCATAGGGCGATGATCCCCTGGAGACAAGACCTTCAAGATGAAATCATATTTAAAATTTGATTAGGAAATATTGATAGAGTAGAAATCCAGGATTAAACCTGATAGATTAAATGTAGATTCTGCTTCCTTTCAAGGAATGGAGAGGATGTAGAGGGGACTGTGTGATGTTGGTGAGGTGAGGAAGGATTAAGGGTCCTTTTCTCTGTGCCTTCCTCTCCATCCAGTACTAGAAGCACACAAAGGGTTAATTGTCAGGCATATAGACACACGAAATTGCACAAGAGCCACAGTTTAGCAGGTCCAGCATAGAACTGCCCATCTTCCAAGAGATCTGCTTTGCCAGCTTGTTTGTTTCCATAGACTTTATTTTGAAAGCATGCTTTACTAGCTGGTTTTGAGGAAGCCGCCAACCTTCACCCTGTGCAATCTTAGCTCGCAGGTTCTCCTCCCATCAGTATTCCAGTACAGACCTAACTCTTTCTCATGACAGTCCAGGACCCTTCTGACACAAGTGATAAAACAATAAGAGAGAACGCGAGAAGCTTGCTCCTGCTGTAGGGGTGCTGTTATTATGCCTGCCACAAAACCAAAGTTTCACCAGATTTGCTACTTAATGGTGTTTGTATCACGGTCCACATGTAGGACACTGCCCCACCCTCCCCAAACATGGGTGTCAAGCTTTTCCTTCCCACAGTACCACCACACCTACACACCCATCCTTCAGTAGAAGTTTTCACAAATGTCCTCAGTGTTTTGAAAAACAGGGTACTCCAGATGTGCGTCAACCAAGTGTTCCAGTACCAGTGGTTGTTCTGGTGGATGATATAATGAGATTTGCAAACAACTTTCGATCATGAGCTCACATGCCACAACAAATAACCTTCCAGAGCTTACATACCACGACAGTTAGTCTTCCAGAACTTGACGATCACAACAACTCGTCTTGCAGAACTTGGAAGTGGGGATAGATGGTCTGGAGGTGCTGCCCTGGCTTCCACAGCACAGTCTGAAGGGCCGTTTGAAGGGCTGTTGGTCTTAGATGTTAGCTGGCTCCTCCCTTCAGTGCCAGCTGTGTGTCTGTTCTTTGGCACTCCCAGCTCATGTGCTTGGAACTCCTCTTCTTCCCTATCCCAGCACCTGTAAAATCCTTCACTCAACTCCTAGCCCACCAGGTGCAGTGGGTATGTCTTCTTCATTTTCATTCTCATTCAAAAAACTTCCCTTTTGATGCACACAGATCTTAACTTTTAAGTAAAAAGAAAATGTGATTTTTTTTCTTTTTACATTACCACTTTTCCCTGCCAAGGATGGGGAACCTTTTATCTGCTAAGGGAATTTTTGGGTATTTATAATATAATTTGTGGACCAGACAAAATTATCAATTTAAAAATTCACCTGTTATAGATTTATTGGATTAGGAGTCCTTCCTCTGGTTGCCTTGCCAGGGCCAGAACAAATGATTTTGCTGGCCTTGTACAATCTGTGGGCCAGACATTCCCCACCCCTGCTGGTCAACGTGATTGGCTCTTACTGACTTGAAGAAGGTCTATGTGAAATATATTATGGAAAAGTGTAAAGAATAAGATTTTAAACATAAGACACTCAAAGAAGATTGAATTTTGGTGGTTTTACAGATGATTTTAATGTGAAGGTTAGAAGAATTCAGTGATGATTTGGAGATTCCTATGCTTAGATGCTTAGGAAGTATACACAGTTTTAAAGTGTGTGTGGGTGGGGGGAGGGGATTGTCATTTTTAGCACAGCTGGTTAAACTGCTGCCTGCAAAACCAGTATCCCATATGGGTGCCAGTTCGAGTTTTGGCTGCTCCACTTCCAATCTAGCTCCCTAGATTGCAGTGGAGAATGGCCTAATTCCATGGGTTGCTGCACTCATGTGGGAAGCCCAGATGAAGTTCCTGGCTCCTGGTTTCAGTCCAGACCAGCCCCGGCTGTTATGGCCATCTGGGGAGTGAACCAGTGGGTGAAAGATTCTCTCTCTCTCCCCTGCCCCCCACCCCTCTGTTACTCTACCTTTCATATAAATAAATAAATCTTTAAAAAATAAAAAAGCAAAAATGCAGTATCCAATTCAAGAAAATTACTGATTAATTTGGAATTGGAAAAGTTGAGTTCTCAATGCTCACAACCACCAAAATGGAAATAGAAAATAGAGTACACATCGTTACATAGAAAACAGATTAGAAAGAAGGGAAAGCCAAGGATAGAATCCTGGGTGTGTCTACATTGACAGAGAAAAGAATGAAAACTATGAAGATAAAAATGAAAATGTATAAAAAGCAGAGTGGGTGAACTGGAAAAGGAAAGAAGGCTTCTCAAAAGAAAGAAAGTATAAGATATGCCAGGAACTGAGCTCAAAGTGTTCAGGAGCTGGGACCAGGTTCATTATTTTGAATGTGTTGGGTTGACATCTGGGATGTAAGGAAAGCTGAACTGGAGTGAGAAAATGCAAAAGGCAAATAGAAATTATTCCCTTGTGTTCTTTGATGTTGAAGAGGAGAATGGTGCAATGACTACATGAGGAAGCGGAAGTCTTGAGGAAGTAGAAGGCATTTTGATACAGGGCAAACATGCATCAAAGTGAAAAGCTAACAGCTAACAAAGAGAAGAGATCTGAAGACTATGGAAGAAGTGTGACTACTAAGGAATTCAAATTCAAATTAAATGAGCATGTGAGGAAAAGGAATTAAATTTTTATAAGCAAAACTAGTAGGATATTGAAGAAAAACTAGAAGGATATTAAAACAACTCATATTGGATTACCTCAATCTCTACAATGTAGGAAATGAAATATGTTGGCTACTTTAATGAGGGTGGGAAATAATCATGGGATATAAAAATGATCTGAAACATTATTAGTGATGAAATAGATTGTCAACATAAGGGAAGAACTTTTAGAGAACTGATTATATGTATTCATATTGAACACAAAGAGTAGCCTACATTTAACAACACAGAAAAGAAAGTGCTGAGGTGCCCAGCATTTGGGTTTTGGCAAACTTAGTTAAGGAGATAAGAAATTTTAAGAGTTGAAGCAACGACATTGAAATGGCTGAGTAGTGAGGCCAGCACTGTGGCGCAGTGGGTTAACGCCCTGGCCTAAGCTCCAGCATCCCATGTGGGAGCCGGTTCGAGACCCGGATGCTCCACTTCCAATTCAGCTCTCTGCTGTGGCCTGGGAAAGCAGTGGAAGATGCCCCTAGTCCTTGGGCCCCTGCACCTGTGTGGGAGACCTGGAGGAAACTCCTGGCTCCTGGCTTAGGATCCGTGCAGCTCTGGCCATTGCGGCCAATTGGGGAGTGAACCATTGGATGGCAGACCTCTCTTTCTCTCTCTCTCTCTGCCTCTCTTCTCCTCTCTCTGTGTATTACTCTCTTTCAGATAAATGAGATAAATCTTAGAAAGAAAGAGAGAAAGAGAGAAAGAGAAAAGAAGAGCTGAGTAGTGGCATGTGATTCTAGAAAGGTCCTAACAAGCTGAGTGAGGAGAGACAGAATAAGTCACAGTGGAGACTGATAGTAGCGAAGGTCTGACCCAAGAGAATGGAAGAGAGGAGCAACCAAAAGCAGGCTGTTGGGGCCGGTGCCACGGTGCACCACGTTAATCCTCCACCTGCGGTGCCGGCATCCCACATGGGCACCAGTTCTAGTCCCAGTTTCTCCACTTCCAATTCAGCTCTCTGCTATGGCCTGGGAAAGCAGTAGAAGATGGTCCAAGAGCTTGGGCCCCTGCACCCGCAAGGGAGATGGGGAAGAAGCACCTGGTTCCTGGTTTCGGATCGGCATTGTGGCCATTTGGGGAGTGAACCAACGGAAAAGACCTTTCTCTCTGTCTCTCCCTCTCACCGTCTGTAACTCTACCTCTCAAATAAAATAAATAAAATCTTTAAAAATAAAAAAGGAAGCTGCTGATGAATATGCAGTTGTATGGAAGGAAAGTCCATGCCATTGTTCTGTGTGGTCTAGAAGTAGTGAGAGGAGGTGAGACTCAAGGCACACTGATTGGATGTCAGCAAGGACAGCAGAGAAGGAGAAAATATCGGTGATTTGCTATTTAAGGCAACTGGCCTTTTTTTTTTTTTTTCAAGCAATTAAAGGGAGATATATTTGAAACTGCAGAAGTACACTGGGACTGGCTCATATTAAATAGGTTCAAAAGAATGGGATGTAAGTAGGCAGAATGCTAGCAAAGCAAATGGCTGAGGCAGAGTGAACAACAGGAATCAAGGAAGCAAAGGATTAGGAAAGCGCAGGAGGAGATGTATTAGTCAAGTAGACAGGGAAAATGCTAAATATGCAAAATATGCAAAGTTCTATTATTGCAAGAGTTTATATACTTAATCACTTCCAGTATTCCATTTGGAATGCAACTAGGATAAAACAGGGATATAAAACTCTATTCAATTTATTTTGGTTTTTCATCAAAGACACTTCAAGATATAGTCACATTAAATTTAGACGCATGTTACCAAACAGTATATGAAATTTTTGGAGTTTAGAAATAATGCTTTTATAAAAAAAAGAGAACAATGATCATTTTGTGGATAAAATCCAATGGTGTAGAAATTCAAATCCCAATGAATGCCCTTATTGGATATGGAAAATATTTTATATGATTTTATTGGACCCAAATATTCAGTTATTGGAGGGTTTTTTTAAATTAGCAAATGACCAAGACAGCTCCCCTAATAACACAATATGGCATGTATATTTTGGAAAGTATTCTTGAGAGTGAAATTATAGTTGATAAAATCTAATATAAAGGGACTGTCTCACAATGGAATGTTGTATTTTCTGAACAATTAAGATTAGATGTGATCTCAACTGTTGACTGCATAAAGAAATTATGGTATATTTCACTATGCAGTACTACTCAGCTGTTAAAAAATAAAAGAAAGAAAGAAAGAAATCCTGTCTTTTGCAACAAGATGGAAATACTTAGTGAAATAAGACAGTCCCAAAAAGACAGATATCGTATTTTCCCTGATTCAAGGTAACTAATATAGTACATGAAATGTAACAGATTGGAGTGAAATAGATATTCTGAGATTCAATAATTATTCATAAACAAGCCCTTGTCTCTTCCATTGAGGAATAGTGGTTTTTGTTTTTTGGTTTTTTGGTTTGCTTGTTTGTTTCCCTATATACTATTTGTTGAACTCTTTTACTTAGACTAGGGTTAACCATATGATCATTAAGTATACAGAAAACAGATCTTTGTAAAAATTAAGAGTGGGAATTTGAGAGGGAGGGAGAGCAAGGGCTGCAGAATGGGTGGAAGGGATGGTAGGAGGGAAGTGTTTCTTTGGTCCTCAATCTGTACCTATGAAATATATGAAACTTGTATAACTTCAATAAAATAAAAAAAAAACCCACAGCCAGTAATAAAACAGATCAATCATAATTAAAAATGATTAGAAAACTCTACAACATAATATATCATTTTATGGTAAATAAATCTTGATTGAAACAGTAAAAAAAATATAATGGGAAAAAGAAATGGAGCCTGCAAAGAAAAGTTGGTGAATTGAGGTTTTATTTTACTTTGAAACAATGCCTAGAGATTCCTCTTCCACTTTACAGAGCCATTACAGATGTGCTGGGTAAGGCATCGCATAAACTGGATGATTTATTTCTCTGGGATTACCTCTGTTGTAAACAAATAGGTCACAACACATAGAATAAACTTTGTTGTTGTTTGTCTCTTACCCTAGAGACATGATTAGCAAAGTATCACATGATTTCCTCTCTCTTCACTTTTTCATAATTCCTCCATCAATTTTATGAACAATAAAATTACAAAAATAGCAGTTTTTAATGTGACAAAAATAGAGGAGGTGAGATGAAAGATTAGAAGAATGAAGGATTCCTAAGCCTGTTTGAAAAAGAATTTTTCAAAAGACATGAATGATCAAAGAAAGACTCAAATCAAGAGATTACACAAAGAAAGAACAGAATTTCAGCTCAGCTGCCTGGAAGGCATCAACTCGGGTTATCTGATGAGATTTCCAGAGCTTGTATTGGAAGTAAGAATATTGTGTACTGCTAGATTTTTATGAAGTCTTGCATATTTTTCTGCATAACTTTGGTTGTTCCACTTTTGAGTAAACATACGACTTAGCTGATGATAAACAGTTAATCAAAAATTGAAAATAAAGTCATTCATAAAATCCACATGTAGTATAGAAAAATCTCTGGATGATCATGTTTCTTTCCCTATTTTCACCTGGACATTTTAAAAGTATTTAGCCACAACTTCATAATATGCTTTTGGCTTTTTCCGTATTGGCTTTTCATTGGCAGATGGTTGGCCAAGAAAAAAAATAGAAAACTTCAAAGTATCTGTCAGTTTTACAAACATGAAAATATTAAAGGTATACAAGTCATCATTTTAAATGAAAATATGCATCATTTTCCTCTATAAAATTTATAAAACATTCTATAAACAATAATATATTGTAATAATAATTACTAGAAACAAATTTTTTCTTATTTTCCACAGCAAGTACATGAATATGAATATTGAGTAGAAGAGGCAAAACCAATCTTGTCTCATTTTTCAAAGTCTATTTTTATTTATTTGAGAGGCAAAATAATAGAATACAGAGAAAGAGAAAGACAGAGGGAGAAAGAGAGAGAGAGAAAGCTCTTCCAACTTTTGCTTCACTCGCCGAACGGCCACAACAGCCAGGACTGGGTCAGGAGCCTGGACTCTGGCTCTCCAATGTGAGTAGCAGGTGTCCAAGCCCTTGAGTCATCCTCTGCTGTCTCTCAGAGCATGCATTAGCAGGCAGCTAAGAATGAGAAGCAAAGTAACTGGAACTTCAGTAAGGCATTGATATATGGGTTGAGGGCATATATATATTGATATATGAGTTGTGAAAGAGATTACCCTTTTTTTGAGATTGCCCCTATGGTTAATGAGATCTTAGAAAATTCTTCAAAATGAAATAGTAAACAGAACCTCAATGTACAAAATTCACCATATATTTTTTTTCCACTAAGAGGACACACATTTTTTATCTGTAGACCTAACATTGAATGCATTCATGCATATAGCACATAAAATATTCAAATTTAGTGTCCTGTGTGTCTTAGTCTTTTCAGAGTGCTAGAACAAAATGCTGCTGATGGAGGAGGTTACAAACAGCAGGAATTTCTTTCTCACCATTGTGCAGGTTGGGAAGTCCAAGTTTAAGGCAAAGTGGATTCAGTGTCTGCAGAGGACCTGCGCTGGCTCGTAGCTGGTGTCTTCACTGGGTTCTCACAAGGCAGAAGGAGCAGAGTGATCTCTGACACCTTTTTCATAAAAACACTAAATCCTATGCGTGAGGATACTGCCCTCATAATCTAACCACCTTCCAGCAGCCCTAGCTCCCAACATCATAAGGGTGATTCGTTTTAGCCTATGATTTGGGGGAGACAGAATCATTCCAGACCATAGCATCTTGTAAATTGACAATGTTCAAAGAACAGTGATGTGGGTCTCTGGAATGTTTTTAGCTCTAATCCCTACACTTCTTAGACAATATATTTACAATTTTTAGAGAAATGCTTTCCAGCAGAAGACATAAATAGAAAAGATAAGAGGAGTCAATTAACTCAATATCATCTTTCACAAAAGTAAACTGTAGAAGATTGCAACTGTTGCTTTTATCGTTCTATTTTCTTTTTATTTGAAAGTGCATAAAGGTTGCTGTTCTTAATACACATGCCTTATAAGGAACCACAAGGATTTTGCATTTGCCATCACTTATCCACTGATGTATAGATAAATTTTTACAGTACCATAAATTTTCACAATATAAACTCAATAAGGGCATGCACTTTGAAAGCATCTGCCTTGTGGTCTACAATGTTGCCATACTAAAAAAGGACCACGGTTAACCTTCACTTTGAACAATACTCATCATTCTGATGCAAATCTCTGACTGTGATGCAGATCTTTCATGGATATGAGAGGGGAAGAAAAACCCTTATATCTTAGGGTTTCAGAGTTAAAACTGGAAAACCTGCCTCTGTCTTTAATGTAACCATTCACCAAAGCAAACTATGAGTTCAAAATCCTGCCATTACCACAGTCACCACAAAACCTGCAGCTATGCTCTCTGAGGTCTTTCCACAACCTCAAAAATCAAGGGAATAGTTGCTGGCATTTATAGTTTTATTCTACATTGAGGCGGAGAAAGAGAGGTCATCGAATACTCAAAAAATGTGTCATTAAATAGAATGTGAACTACTTATATAAAAATATGAATCCTGCATCATCTCTGGATTGAAGCTGAAAACACCCTAAATTGTACCAATTTTCAGCAGTATCATGAAGTTGCTATTTCCTTTTGTCAAACCTAACAAGGATGGAATGAATATGTCATAGGTTCTTTTGAAGTTAAAATTTTAAGCCCACTTGCAAAAAAACAAAAAAATAGGAGGAAGAGCAACTCTTTCTTGGCTTAATAGGTTGTCATATAGATTCAACATTTATGTTGAGAGAGTGAGTAAAATATAAGAAAGCCCTGGAATTTCAAAGACTTAATACTATAAGGAGTATAGTAGAATATGGGTATTGTGGGGGAGGGGTTAAGCAAGGATTTTGAGAGTTTAATAATGAATGAATGAAAATGAATTCTTAAATAGACTTTTTTTACAAAAAAAATTATCCCTGGGGTAGGCATTGTGGCACAGTGGGTTAAGTCACTATGTGGGAAATCCACTTCCCATGTCTGAGTGTCTGGGAGGGAGTCCTGCCTCCACTTCCCATCCTGCTTCCTGCTAATGTACCTGGGAAACATTTGATGGCCCAAGCATTTGGGTTCCTGCCACCTGTGTGGAGGGACCCAGATGGAGTTCCTGCCACCTGGCTGCAGCTTGGCTCAGCCCTGCGTATTGTGGACATCTGGGGAGTAACCAGTAGACAGAAGATCTGTCTTCTCCTCTATGTCTCTCCCTCTCTTTCTGTCACTCTGCCTTTCAAATAAATAACTAGAACTTTTTGAAAAGTTTTGAAAAATTACTTGTTACTGAGATTTTACTACTTTTACTCAAATTTTATTCCTGTTAACTCAAAATTATACAAATCAAAATCAGTACAAATGTAGAAGCTTTTTAGATCTGTACCTATCTGTATGTATTTAGTATAGTATGTAAATTCTTTCTTAAGAAATGATGTTTGCAAATAAGACCATGAAATCCATTTTTACATGTTTAAAATGTATGCTGAAAATATGCTGATGCAGCATGCTGTGGTATAACTCAACACACGACCTACTCTCAGAAATAAACTTCCATGTAGCACAAACATACTGATGCTAGTATTTCTCTGTGTTTATTTAATAGCACTCCTGGCTTTTACTATCTTTTATTTTCCAATTTTTATGATAAATTCACAACATCTTTTGGGCAAAGTGAAGGTAAATGCACATTTCATACTATATCTTTAAGCTCAGTCTGAATAAGCCAGCTGGTGGAGCAGGCTTTGGATATTTATGTATTCTTATAATAAAAAATTAAAAGGCAAAGAAAATTATGGATTGAAAACAAAATAGCCACCATTGAAGACTCCTTGCATACTATATTTTCCTGCTAAGATATAATCATATTTACTCACATCTCTTTGTATATTTTAGGATTGCTACCATATATCCATCAATCCTTTGCTTTATACAAATAACTCTCCTGAACCATATCATTTGCAATAAGATGTAGATTAGCTATATTGCCATATCAGTATATATAGATCTTCCATATTTTAGTAGCCATATATTATTTCACTACATTATTTCAGCTAATCTACATGATCATTAATTAGAAATTAACCTAATTTTATCTTTTTTTTTTTTTTTTTTGACAGGCAGAATGGACAGTGATAGACAGAGAGAAACGTCTTCCTTTACCGTTGGTTCACCCTCCAATGGCCGCTGCAGCCGGCGCACCGCGCTGATCCGAAGCCAGGAGTCAGGTGCTTCTCCTGGTCTCCCATGGGGTGCAGGGCCCAAGCACTTGGGCCATCCTCCACTGCACTCCCGGGCCACAACAGAGAGCTGGACTGGAAGAGGAGCAACAGGGACAGAATCCGGAACCCTGACCGGGACTAGAACCCGGTGTGCCGCAGGCGGAGGATTAGCCTATTGAGCTGCAGCACCGGCCTAGAAATTAACCTAATTTTATCTTACTACTTTAATGCAGGAATGAAAATACTGAACATATATACACCATTATAAATTATAATTATACATTATGATTAAGTTTTAGAAATAATAATCTAGGTAAAAATCTATCGTTAAAAATTAATTTGACAAATGATTCCTGAAAATCAGGCTTATTAACTTTTTTTTTAATTTGACAGGCAGAGTTATAGACAGTGAGAGAGAGAGAGACAGAGAGAAAGGTCTTCTTTCTGTTGGTTCACTGCCCAAATGGCCGCTACGGCCGGTGCTGTGCCGATCCGAAACCAGGAGGCAGGTGCTTCTTCCTGGTCTCCGGTGCAGGTGCAGGGGCCCAAGCACTTGGGCCATCCTCCACTGCCTTCCCGGGGCCACAACAGAGAGCTGGACTGAAAGAGGAGCAACCGGAACTAGAACCCGGCACCCTTATGGGATGCCGGCACCACAGGCGGAGGATTAACCAAGTGAGCCACGGCGCCGGTCCCAGGCTTATTAACTTTAATGTCTATGTATTTTACAATTGACATCTATTTCATAAACATTATTAAAGAAGAAATTAGATTCCTATTAACATTCATTTTATATATTGAATGTTTGTGTTCCCTAGAAATTCGTGTTAAAGTCCTCCTCTGACAATATGGCTATTTTTGGAAATGGGAAACAATTTAGGCTAAATGAGGTCATAAGGGTGGGGTCCTGACCAGATAAGATTAGTGTCCTTATAAGACACTGGAGAATGCTGGAGAATGCTCCCTCTCCCTGTCTCTCTCCTTCCCTCTTCTCTCTCCCCTTCTCTCTCCACTCCTCCACCTGCTACCTGGTGCTCATGTAACCCAGGGAAAGACTTGTGAGCACATGGCAAGAATACAACCGTCTGCAAACCAGGAGGAGAGCCACCACAAACTGGCCATGCTCTGGTCACACTTTTTTTCTGTCGATTAAGATAGAATAAGTAGTGAATCAAATTTGTTGCTAGTTATTCATAAAACCCTTTTAACTTTCAATCTGGCTAGGTATGACTTGTTAATAGTCAGTTTAATGGACTTTATACACAGAGGTGAAATAAGAAGTAGAAAATAATGTTTCAGGAAATTGAATTCACAACATATATTTAATTTTTTGCTAAAAGTCATGTTTCATTTTGGGAAAATACCTCATACTCTAAACTTCATAAAAACCAATAAGTGGGGGAATTTTTTAAAGATGAAAAAGTAATTTAAAATAAAGCAATAGAAGAAAGGAAGAGTTTTTTTTAAAATATTTATTTTATATATTTGAATGACAGAGTTACAGAGAGAGACAGGGAGAGAGAGAGAGAGAGATAGGGAGAGAGAGAGAGAGACAGGGAGAGAGAGAGAGAGAGAGAGAGAGAGAGAGATATCTTTTCAACTACTGGCTCACTCCAAATGACCACTATGGGCAGGGCAGGGCCAAGCAGAAGCAGGAACCTGGAACTCCATCTGGGTCTCCCACGTGGATGGAGAGATCTAGGTGGTTGTGCAGTATTCCGCTGCTTTCCCAGGCACATTAGCAGCCAGGAACAGCCAGGACATGAACTGGTTGCTGGCATTGCAGGCAGAGGCTTAACCTGCTGTGCCCCACGGAAGAATTGTTGAATGTGTATGTGTCTATATCCAATCAACCACTATGGTCATTGAATCTTTATTTATAACCAAGTTATTATGCTAACATCTGTGTAGGATGAAAACAAAGGCTCACTTCTTTAACACTTAATAGTTTACAAATATATTTCATGCCCCTATTCATTCTATACTTACCCCCTACCTTACTGAAAATAAAAATCAGGGCTGGGCATTTGGCATAGTTCTTAAGAGGCCACTAGAGACAGTCACTTGGGAACGTGTCTGGGTTTGAGTGCTCACTCTGCTCCCTAGTCCAGTCTCCTGTTAGCACAAATCCTGAGAGATGGTGGTGATCGCTCAAGTAGTTGGCTCCTTTCTACCCATGTTTCTAGAACTCTCAACTTCCAGTTTTGGTCCTGGCCCAGCCCCAGCCATTCAGGGCATGTGAGGAGTGAACCAGCAGATGGGTGTTCTGTCTGTCAGTCTCTCCCTCGCTGTCTTTCTGCCCCTCAAATAAATAATTAGAAAATTCTAAAGAATAAAAGGTGTCTCTTATAAAGAATATATCATTGAGATTTGATGGATGAGGAAACTCAGATGCAAGGACACTCGGAAGGGCATCCCAGGTCTCGTAACCAGGACGTATCGGAAGGACGGGAACCGAGATTCCATGAGCACCAAAGCTTGGGCTCTTCCATCTTCAGTGAACTCTTTTCTTTCCTTCATACACATTCACATATGTGTTGAACACGCTTCAGTGAGTGTCCATTCCACAGGAGCAGAAAACAAATGAAAAGGACACAGTCCTGGCCACTGCGAAAGGAGCATGGTGGTGGGGTTTCAGAGAAGCGGCACCCACAGGTACCAGCTGCTCTGCCGGAAGCAGATGCAGGAACATGGAGACCTGGCTCATTCTGGAGAATGTCAGAGATGGCTCTCAGAGAGACTGCTGCCTGGACAGGTGTTAGAGGAACCATGAGAGTTGCCCAGACCAACAAGGGAATGGGGGATCTACAGCTGACTCCGTTAGGCTGCACTTTCCAGTAATGTGGAAGACAGAGGCTGGCTGACTACTCCACGGCCCTTCCTGTGGTGCACACATCAACACTGGAACACAAAAGTGAATTACTCTGATACTTATATATTTGCTTTCCTATAAGTATTGAGGTCTAAATGATCATGTTACACTTATGCATATTATATAGTTATATTTAAATTCACATCTGCATTTTTTTTTTTTTTTTTTGCTGAAACCCATGAGTTCACATCACGCTCCAATCACAGAATAGGTTTCATTCTAGTTTTCTCCCTTTCCCTACTTCCAGCTTTTCTCTCTGACAACGAGACACCAGGAGCCCACTTTTCTTTCTTTCTTTCTTTACTGGTGTGATTCACCTTCTACACAGAACCAGTCTCTCATGACCACGAGTGCCCTTTTCCTGACTGGATACCTTGGTTACCCAGCTCTCACCCCCAGTGCAGGTTTAGATGCTCCACACTTCCTCAACCCCATGTATAAACATCCTCCTCCCTCTGCTTACGCTCAAGACCCCATGACAAACTGCCCTTCCCTGGCGATGCTTTCTGGCTCCTGCTTGGGCTCTGATGCACACCACCAACTCCCGGGGGTGAATTCCTCACTCTTGGGCTCTCAGCATCCCTCACCAGGCTGTGCCTCCAGGTGTGTGTGTACATGGCCTGCTGCACTCTGTATCACCCGAAGCTGTAGGGATGGTTCCTCCACAAAGAGAGAAAGGGGAAATTGGAAACTAAGAACCTGGCTTCCTCTACTTTCTGTTGGAAAATCAGAAGCAGTGATTCCCAGAAAGGAAACTCTAAGATCTTGCGGTTTGAAACACATAGCCAATCTATAATTTTGCATTTGGAAGAAGAAACAAATATATTGTTTTCATGATACAGGCTGCTGAAAAGGAAGCTGAACAAAATCTTGTTGGATAAGAATATGGATCTGTGGTAAGGAGGAAAGGAAATGAGATCAAAACGAGGCACGGGTTTAAAAGCATTGCAGAAGCAAGTCATCTCTGCTCCCGGGGGCTTCTTTCCACTCTGCTTTGGTTTGACTTGATCTTTATTAGCATTGTAGGGTGGAAGACACTTAGATGACCCTTTCTGGTGAAAGATACTTACATAGCTCAAGACCAGGAAGTCCTCAATTACTGCAAATCCTTATGTGTGCGTGCGTGTGTGTGTTAGTTTAATATCTTAAAACAAAGGTATTAGGCTACATGCATGAAAATCTATGATTGGCCAATTTAGAAAGTTATTTTCCTCTTATTCTGTTATTGTTTAAAAAATATATTTACAGTATGTAAGCAAGTCATAACTGAAAAGGGTCGGAAGTTGCAGGACCTTTATTACAAAGTTAGGTGTTACGATCGAGTAACATGAGGTGTCTTCCACATATTCAGTGCTGACCTTGCTGTTCTTTTTTGGGCCATTTCCGCATATAAAAACTACACTGAATGGCCACATTATAATGATCTCCTTCCCTTAATAAACAGTTTTCAAAAGCCTTTAAAGTCTACAAGTCTCCTTGGAGACTTCAATTTCAAGAATTTATCTTAAGGAAAGTATCCTAATGAAGTAAGATCATAAACAAATTTTAGCAACATTATTAAAGACAACTATATTATATATAACTAAATACTTAGAAATTATCAATGTCCCAATGTACAAGTTTAGATGAATAATTATTTTCTAATCCTGAAGTGGGATATCATATAATTTTTAAATGATTTGAAGTAGATATTGATCAGAAAATAATTATTTATTTTATGTATTGTTGAATGAAAAATAGATTTTCTAGAGAATTTTTTATTATGTATACTAGTATACAAATGAATATAATTTTGTGTTTAATGTACATCTAATGTAACTTATATTTAAAGAAAATATATATCTGTGAATATATACATAGAAAAAGTTGTTGTTTGGAATAGATTAAAACATCACATCATATATTGACCATTACGTATTAATGCCATCTTCTCCAGGCTCAAAGAAGAAAATTCGATAATTTCCTTTGAAGAACAGAAAGCACCTTAGCACCTCAATAATCTTTATAGCTGGGGTGCACCTGTGCTACTTCCTCTTATTTACAATGACATCAAAAATCACCTGAAAAATATCCTTCAACACCTCACTCTAGTACCCCGAGTTAGTTAAACCTTGGAAAAAAGTTAAAATTAAACTAAACATAAAGCAAATCTTTTGAATTTGACCTTTAGGAATAAGAAAATTTATGGAAAATGAAAAACGGAGAAATTTTATCTCAAAGTACTTAAGAATTCCCTGTCCAAGAAACTTTCTTGAGCTTTAGGTGCACAGTGAATGACTTAGAAAATCAGCACGTCCCTTTAGCCATTGTACTCTGTGGGGAGCAACTCGGACTAGACTAAGTTACTGGAATTAAGACTTATTCTATGCATCTGCTCTCCCACAATATGGCACTGAGAAGGGAGTAACAACTTCTACGCAGCTGCCTCTCGCCAACTTGAGTGATGACCTGCAGGAGCTGATCCTGCTCCTGATTGGAGGAGAGCAGCGTACTCGGCGTGTGGGTAGCAGAGTTGGGGTTGGTGGAAGAGGACTATAAAGGAGGAGAGAGACAACATGCACCAGGAACATCTATCTGAAGGAACACCTGAGCAGCCACCGAGAGAGCCGGCCGGCGGTGTGCCGCTCCCCCGCGGAAGTGGGGAAAGTGGCAGGGGGAACTGCCCTTCCACGGAGGTGGAAGGGACGGTAGCCAACCCGGGAAGAACCAGCAGCAAACCCGGGAAGGGCTGAGCAGACAAAAGAACAGCGCAGGGTCCTGTGTCGTTCCTCCACGAAGACGGGGAGCGACAGTACTCAAATTGAAGAAACCAAATTGCTATATCCTGATTAGTAATGTGTAATATTCCCAAGTTGTAAAACAGTATTATTCTGTATAACTTGTTCAGGTTTTCAATTTTTATTTATTTATATTTATTTGAAAGGCACAGAAGCAGAAAGAGAGAAAAGGAGAGACTGAGAGATCTCCCATCAGTTGGTTCGTTCCCCAAATGCTCCCAACAACTCAGCCTGGTCCAAACTGAAGTCAGGATCCTGGAACTCAGTTTGGTCTGGTCTCCCATGTAGGGAGCAGGGAACCAACTACTTGAGCAATCACCTGCTGCCTGCCAGGGTGCACATCAGCCAGAATTAGAATCAGAAGCAAAATGAGAACTTGAATTCAGGCACTCTGATAAGGGATGTGCCTCTTAACTGCCGCGCCAGATGCCTGCTCCAGCTAATTGAGTTTGAAACATAATGGATTAGACTGAATATGACTATTCCTAAATTTCTTCTTGTGATCACTAAGATTAATTTCAGGGGCAGGTGTTGAGACCCAGTGTTGAGCCACCACTTGAGATGCCCCCTTCTCATATTGGGATGCCCGAGTTTGAGCCCAAACTTCTCTGTTCATCCAGTTTCCTGCTAATGTACACCCTGAGAGGCAACAGGTAAAATGGTTGGTCCCTGCTGCCCACTTGAGAAACGTGGGTTGAATTCTTGGTCCACCCCTGGCTATTTCATGCATTTGGGTAGTGAACCGGTGCATAGAGGATTGCTGGCTGGCTGGCTGTTTATTTTTTTTAATCTCTCCCTCTCTGACCTCCAATTAAATTAAATAAACACCTATTTTTTAAATGAATAAAATACGAAGTTTAGAATTCTACAAACTGCTCCCTAGTTCATGGACTATAACTATGAAACCTTCTGAGCAGCTCTAACATAAAATGGAGAGGTCTCTTGGTAAAGTATTATTGCCATTCCCCAACCCAGCACTGGTCATGCTAGAATTGTTCCTATTATACTGCTATCGGAGCCCGCGGTTCAGGCACAGCAGCCCGCATGACTCGCCTTACCGTTTGCAGAGCTTTTCCCACTTCCCTTCTCTACTCCCTGCAATAGTCTGACTTCTTCAGGTTCAGATACAAAGGCAGGTGTTGCTGCTGCTGCTGGTGATGATGATGGTGATGATGATGACTAGCCTTGCCTGCTGCAGGACTGCAAAGTAGAGATTAACAAAATCAGTCCAGTTCCATCATGTCTTTGATGTTGACAAAAAGGAAGATGTTTTGTTCAAATGTCTATTTGCTCTTCAGTTTGGGGAAACATAGGAAACTTTTGTTCTGCAATTTTTTTTGGTATGTCTGTTATTTAGTATGATGTGATTGGCTCTTTATGAGGACTGGTGGAACTTAACAGTCATCTGTGACATATCCCCTGGTGCTGTTACACCAAAGAAGAGTCCACCATATGAACTGCTAGTAAGAAGTAGAAATTAAATTTTTAAAAAACACAATATGAATTTTATTTCATTCATAATGCTATTATAATGAGATAAAAGTCAGAGCCAAAAAAACTATTGAAGAAAATTTATATTAGAAGCTTGGATATGGACACAGAGTCTGCTCTGTGGAGAAAATTTATATTAGAATCTTGAATATGGACCCAGTGTCTGCTCTGTGAGGAAGAATTCTTGGTGTATATCATTAGTCGATAAAGTCCAAATTCTAAGAGTTTGAAGCTCTTCTCTCATGCAGTCTTGCAATAGAGATGGTTAGCTGTCCACCAAATCTGCATAGTTGTTGGAAAGTAATGGTAGAGTTAGAAACGTGCCAGGGGGTTCCAATTCAATCCCATCAAGGTAGCATGTACCAATGCCATCTCACTAGTCAAAGTGATCAGTTTCAGTTCACAATTGATCATATTGTTGATATTAAGAGTCAAAGGGATCACATAGACAAGACTAGTGTCTTCTAATACTAACTGATAGAATTAAAAAGGAGAGAACGATCAAACATGGGAAGCAGGATACACAGCAGACTCATAGAATAGCAGATGTCCTAAACAGCACTCTGGCCTCAGAATCAGCCCTTAAGGCATTCGAATATGGCTAAAAAGCCCATGAGAGTATTTCAGGCATGGAAAGCCAAGACATTCTGACAAAAAAAAAAAGTCCTAAAAGAAAGATCTCTGTGAGTGAGATCCCAGTGGAAAGAACAGGCCATCAAGGAAGGAGGTACTTTTCTCTGAAAGGAAGAGAGAACTTCTACTTTGACTATGATCTTGTCTAAAGAGGATCAGAGTTTGTGAATTCAAGAGGCTTCCACAGCCTTGACAGCTCATGACAAGAGCCTCGGGTAATTACTGACACCATAAATAAGAGTGTCAATTGTTAAATCAACAACAGGAGTCACTGTGCACTTACTTCCCATGTAAAATCTCTGTCTTTAATGTGTTGTACTATGTGAATTAACAGTATAACTAGTACTCAAATGGTACTTTATACTTTTTGTTTCTGTGTGGGTGAAAACTGTTGAAATCTTTACTTAGTATATACTAAATTGATCTTCTATATATAAAGATAATTGAAAATGAATCCTGATGTGAAAGGGATGGGAGAAGGAATGGGAGATGGGAGGGCTGTGGGTGGGAGGGAGGTTTTGGGGGGAAAAAGCCGCTATAATTCAAAAGTTGTACTTTGGAAATGTATATTTATTAAATAAAAGTTTTTTAAAAAGGAAAGTATTTTCTGGCTTTGCTGCTCATAGAAGAGACTCTCTGGTTTGTCCCAACAAACACAAGCAGGACTGATGTGTACTATTCATGGGCCAATGCACTTCAGAAGAGTGAGCCATCTTCACGTTGTCTTTCCCTTGCACCAACTGGGTGCACTGAACTGCAACCTTTATGGGATGAAAGCACTTCCAAGATACAAGAAGTCGGACCATTTCAATGTCCACACAAAATAAAGCTGGCCACGATCCAGGAATAACTGTATCTGCTGACATAGAAGAAAATAGTGTAGCAAGGCACAGACATTTGGGGATTATTTAGGAAATTATCATTATTATAATACAGTGCCCTATAACACTGAAACAATGATTTGAGGCAGAGAAGCAGGGAATATGATTAAAAAAAAAAGAGGAGCACAGGTGTGACTGGGTTTTTGTTCATGTGTGAGCAAAAGGGTGGGCTGAACAATGATTGAGCTGGTGTTGGATGAGGGGTTAAGCATGTCCATTCCGGTCCCACATCTATCACCATTATTTTGGGCAAGTTCTCCATTACCTGATGTAACTTCTCTGGGCCTCAGTTTTCTTACTTTCAAATGGATGAATCCCACTGGGTGAACTCCATAATGTTCAGTCATAGCATTTGCATTCCATATTTCCACTAACTGGTACAGTGATCTACTCTTCAATTAGCATTTATCTGAGAATAACTGTGCTTTGGAATGAAGAACACAGTTGTGGGGGTTTCCCACCAGGATTCCAGTCTTTCCCTGCCTTTAGATGGCTGTAGGTGTTTATAAATGTGATTTAAATTCTCTGGACTTCAGTTTTCTAACCTATAAAATAAAAATGAAGGCAAAGCACCCTCCAAGTTTCCTTTAAGTGCTAATCTTCAGCAGTTGGTGAACAGACCAGTTTGTGTGTATGCAAATGAAAAGCAAGGCCATTGTCCCTCCAAGTAAAGTACATGGCTTTCCTCAGTATGTGATATCAAGAAGTGAAGCAAAAAACTGCTGACCCATAAATAATCCTTACGAGACCATGACATTTTCACCAGTCCTGTCCTCACTTATCTGTAAAATAAGAAAACGCTTCCTGAATAGCAAGGCAAAGATTGCAGAACTGCAAATTCACGGTTAGCTCCATCCCCCAGCCAAGGTCACATTCTTTGTTGGTGAAGCACTCCCAGAGTAGTATCTGCACTGGATTCCTAAGAGCAAAGCCAAGCCTTCCCTTCCAGGAGGCAGACAGGGACTGTTCCTTATGCTGTGACTTACCAGGTGGGAAGATAAACTCTTTCTCAAATTGTACAGATGAATTAATCTGTCCATGCTTTCGTAACAGCTCATATACTTTATAAACAGAAAACTGAGTCATCTGAATTCAAGTTTAAAGCAAAATCATCAGGGAGAAAGACACAAAATGGGAATATATATATATATATATTCTAGACTCTTTTGCTTGAGTATATTCATTCCTATTGCATTAGAATGGTCAGTTTTCGGGGCCCAGCGCGAAGGCGCAATGGGTTAATCTTCCGCTGGCAACACCAGCTCCTGATCCCATATGGGCACCAGTTCTGGTCCGGGCTGCTCCTCTTCCAATCCAGCTCTCTGCTATGGTCTAGGAAAGCAGTAGAAGATGGCCCAGGTTGGCCAGCTCCACAGCTCACTTGGCTAATCCTCCGCTGCATCGCCGGCACTGCGGGTTCTAGTCCCCTTTGGGGCGCCGGATTCTGTCTCAGTTGCTCTTCTTCCAGTCCAGCTCTCTGCTGTGGCCCAGGAAGGCAGCAGAGGATGGCCCAGGTCCTTGGGCCCCTGCACCTGTGTGGAAGACTGGGAGAAGCTCCTGGCTCCTGGCTTCAGATCAGTACAGCTCCGGCCTGTTGTGGCTATTTGGGGGGTGAACCAAGGGAAGGAAAAACTTTCTCTCCGTCTCTCTCTCTCTCATTGTCTGTAACGCTACCTCTCAAATAAAATAAATATTAAAAAAAAAATAAGAATGATCAGTTTTCTTCATATCACCAGACGTACCCCCTGCGTAACTTTTCCTTTAAGGAAATTTGAAATTTAAATTTAAAAAATTCCAATTTTATCTATAGCTACTTAGTGCAGATCTTTATTTAAATAAGACATCAGGTCTCTGTCAGAAGCATAAACACAAGGAGATGTTTAGCTTCTCAGCACATGAAAGTGGTGGCAAAATAAGTGTCTGGAAGATAAAGATTTTCAGATGTTTTGGTAGTTTCAGGGATGTGTATTCCAGAAGCAAGAAGATGTATTAAGATTGTTTGACTAGCAGTGTACACATCTTGAGAACAGATAGCAAAATTTGACTAGGGATTTCTAAACTCACTGTAACCTCTAGCAATTTTATTATCTGCAATGATTATTAGATTTCCATATATGTCTTGCCTTTGGAAAAGATTTGCTGAATAGTTATTAACCTACTTGTGATGAATTTGAGTGACAGAAAATAATCTAAGTTGAATTTTATCATCACAGACTATGGCTTTTATTGATAGAATAAATATAATTTGACGTGGAAATCAATGCTGTTATTCCTCTACATTTTTTGTGCTATTCATAGTATCAACTGCTAAGTTTAATGTAGATTTCCCTTATTTTTTTTTCTCCTAAAGATACTCAGAATATTACTAGTGGGCATTTTGCATGATACATCTTGTTTGACAGTGTGTCTATGTTTCACTTGACCATAATATATCTTATAAGTATTTATATACTCAACTATCTGCTTTATATTTACTTATTTTTTAAAATTCACTTAGTTTTAACTATAATAAACCCGATCACTGATGAGCACTAAGTGGGAACAACTTGACAACCATACTTGATAGTATAACACAGGGTTTAGGAACATAGGACTTGGCACCAGACAGGAGTACATTCAAATCCTGGCATGTGGCTGATTCTCTCAAGACTTGATTTTCTCAGCTGCAAAGTGAGTATATATTAGAGTCTTAACCTTTAAAAATTTAGTTTCTGCTGCAAAAAATAGAATATTATCTGAATTTCTGTGTCTCCTGCTTTTGGATTTTTAGCTTGCATTTTCATCATATTCTTTATGGAGTTGTTTGTTACTGCTGTATTTCCCTCTGTGTTTAACATGTGCATTCACTGTCCAACATGAAATTGCCTGGTTGAACAATGGGCCGTTTACACATGGACTCATTCCTTTTCTAAGGGTTCAATGGGATCCACACTAGCTTCTTCTGCTTCTACCCTGAGGTCATGACACTGAGCCTATGTCTGCTTGAAAAGATCTGGGGCCAGGCCCTTTGGATTCTCCCATTACATTTATGCCTGACCCTGACCCTTGTTTGTTTGTTTGTTTGTTTGTTTGTTTGTTTGTTTTTAAAGTCCAGTTTGCTGCTCTTCATGGCTCTGACCCACTTTTCTGTTGAATTCTTTGTACTGCAGTTAGTGCGGCACGCTTCTCAGTAGTTGGGTCCTGGCGCTCTGACCTGAACCAGCCGATTGTACCATGAGTGTAAGTGATTTCTCTGGTGGAATCAAAGAAGCAGAGTTCCTTTCATTCTCTGTCAACACCATCCCAACAGTTCTATTTCTCGCAGTACTGCCCCAGGATTCAGCAAGCATGAAACAATGGTTTTAAATTTGTAGCCCATGTATATCTATTAACCTTTTGAAGCAGGTTCTTTATTATTGTAGTTTTACGCACACGAAAGCCAAATCCGGAGCGGTTATATTAATGGCTTGGTTGCGCAGTAAGGTAGAGCACTGAGAATCTGATCTTGGGCTTTTCGAATCAGAAACCACTCTGTTTATTCTCCCAATAATACTGTGACCAACTTCAGTCACTCACACAGCATGAATCAAAATGAGGGAAGACAGAGTACCAATCAACAGTTTTTGTTTCTCTCTGGGGACAGAAGTGTGGTCAGAAATAACATTATTTATAAATTCAATACAAATTTGGGAGCAGAACTCTGTATATAGAGAAAATAAAGTGTACCCTGAAATTCTGCCACCCATATGTATTTTTTATTGAAGTGTTTCTAGGCTGACTTGTTGACATAGCCCAAGAAACCTAAGTGTCACTAAAAGAATGAATTGTTGAGGAATGTAGCCACAACACATGGTCTCCAGATCCAAGGCAGAACGTTTAGGAAGCCATGCCTGTTGTTAATACAAAGAAGGGGACACCTGAACGAATAAGATGAAATAAAGTTTTAGAAATGCTGATTTTTAAATTATTAAAGTTGGACACACTGGTAATTTGCTAATGACATTTCACATGGTATATTTAAGCCTTATTGATCAGAAATTTCCCGTGGACAAAGCTGAAATTATCTTGCTGAGAAAATATCCTAGGAGTGTATTATGCAAGACTTTAAATGTATTCTTTATTTCTGTATGAATAATCTATATTAAATCTATATTGAGGCCAGCAACGTGGCTCACTAGGCTAATCCTCTGCCTGCAGTGCCGGCACCCTGGGTTCTAGTCCTGGTCGTGGTGCCAGATTCTGTCCTGGTTGCTCCTCTTCCAGTCCAGCTCTCTGCTGTGGCCCGGGGGTGCAGTGGAGGATGGCCCAAGTGCTTGGGCCCTGCACCCACATGGGAGACCTGGATCCTGGCTTCGGATCGGCGCAGTGCTCCGGCCGCAGCACGCTGACCCTAGCAGCCGTTTGGCGGGTGAACCAATGGAAAAGGAAGACCTAACATATGATATGGGGAGGCCAGCGTTGTGGCATAGCAGGTAGAGATGCTGCCTGTGACGCCTGCATCCCATATGGACACAGTTCATGTCCTGGTTGCTCCACTTCTGATGTGGCTCCTTGCTAATGGCCTGGGAAAAGCAGCAGAAGATGGCCCAACTTCTTGGGCCACTGTACCCACCTGAAAGACCTGGATGAAGCTCCTGGCTCCTGGCTCCGGTCTGGCTCAGCATTGGCCATTGCAGCTATTTAGGGAGTGAACCAGCAGATGGAATCTCTCTCTCTCTCTCTCTCTCTCTGTAACTCTGCCTTTCAAATAAATAAATAAGTCTTTTAAAAAATGATGCTTTACATGCATAAGTATAGAACTATATATTTTAAATATTATAGCACTGCTATTGTTTCTCCAGTGGTAAGTATATATTTTGTTTATATCATTGAAAAACATCTACAGAATCTAGAATAGCTGTCTTGTAAGTGTGTTCATTTATGTGGGTGTGTTTTTATGACTCTGTATACTTCTATTAAGTATATTATTTAAAAATAAATATTTCAACCATCAAATTTCACTGTATGCATTTCTCCTATGATATATATATATAATCATATAAGATTATTGTGTGACAGGGTGATCATGAATTGGCAATGTGTTATATTGCTGAGCAAACCAAAGCATCCTTCATGTTTATTAAAATAATAACATGAACCAGGTACAGTTAAAGTGTTTGAAATACACACATGAATAAAATATGATCAGCATCCACTCTGAGCTCTAATGCATTGAGGGCACTGTCAGGGAAGCCAACATAATCCACTCTGCTATGTAGTCATGGAACCTCCTCCTGCCCCAAAGGACTCCTGATTTTACGTTTTCCTGTGGGCTCTGGAGAGTGATCTATGGCCTCACTTTCTGGCAGATGCCACTGCAGATCCATTTCCCTGGCGTCCATCAGCACACAGGCCTGAGGACACGGGGCTATGGATTTTGCAGCTGCACCTGCCTTGTCTGCAACCACACAGCTGAGAACAAGGGCCGTCTTCTGCTTCAGAGTTTTAAAATCGGCTGTGGTGAAGAAGCTGAGAGATTTTCCAAAAAATATGCAGAGATGATTCTAGAATCTGCATCTTCTGCTTCTCAGTGTGAAGTGTGCATCAGAATCATTTGGGGAATATATCTCTGAGCCCACCTAGCATCTGTTACATCAGAATCTATGACAGTTGGGACCTGGAAATTTCCATATTTTAAAAAGCTGCCTGAGTTACCAAAATTTTTTAAATCTCATAATATAGTCCCTAATTTTGAGACATTGGTCTCTAAAGTAAGGAAGTCTGGTTTGCTCACAACAGGAGTAACAATCTGTGTTATTAACCTAACAATCTGTATACTAACTTTTATCTAAAGTAAACCAAGAAATTACTTTCTTTTAAAGCTCACGTTGAAGAGTATACTATTAACAAAAACAGAAGTGAAAAACATGTACAGAAAAAACAGGCAGAGCTGACAAATCCTTTCCAAGTACAAACTCCTTTACCTGTACATCAAGAAATAAAACCAATGATAATGTCATTAGATATGCCAAGAAATCATATAAAAACATCCCAAATTCTCAACTATCTGAAACATAGAATTGTATCAAAGATAGTTAATGGCATAGTTTTAATGAAAAAGTAAAATTACATGGATTATAATGTATATAATATATAACATTATATATAATGTATGATATAATTTATTAATATATTTGTTCATCACTTACAAATAAACACAAGAGTTCTTCAAAAAGTATGTGGCAAATGGAATTAATATATGTTTATTTTGGTGCAAAAAAAAATTGATGACCCCCTTGTATGCATGGATTTCAAATTTATTTTTCCACCAAAAGCAGGGTGTACTCTGGAGGCAGCAGTCAGGTCAGACTGAGATGCCTTCTTCTCCTCTTGGGGTGCTTGGGTTTGAGTCCTGGCTCCGCTCTCCATTCCACCTTCCAGGTATTGCACTTACTGAGAAGGCAGAAGGTGATGACCCAAGTATTTGGGTCCCTGACGCCACACATGGGAGACCTGGATTGAGTTCTGGGCTCCTGATTTCAGATGGCCCAGCCCTGGATGTTGTGGGCATTTGGGAAGTGAACCAGCCGATGGGCGATCTCTCTTTCTCTGCCTGTTTTCTCTGTGTGTGTGTCTCTTTCTCTTTCTCTCTGCCTTCCAAATAAAATAAACAGCTAAAAATTTAAGAAGGAAATAAGCTCATCTTTTAGTTCCACTTTCCAGGAACCTTCTATAATACCCTCCTGCAAGTACCGGAATTCACTTAGTTTTACTCAAAGATTTGAGACCCCATATCTAATGATTTCATGCCCTTTTTTTACTCAGTTAAAGGACAAGTTTGTATTCCTTCATAAAGTCTCTGCTTTTTGTTTCAGAAACACAACTAAAGCAGAGTAATTGGGTAATATTTTAATCTCAGATGAATTTATATTTCTTTGGGACCCTGCCTAGCTGGCACTCCTCTGGCACTTGTTCATGGTTAGGAGGAATTTCTTCTTTTGCAGACAGATCTGTGAATAGCAGAATGATTACTTGACTAATGGCGATTATTAAACTACACAAGGTGGTGAATGGTGCAACTGATAGCTGGAAATGTTGAGACCACAGAGTAGCAGTAGTCAATGATAGCAATAGTAATTTAATGACAGCTCTGAGACAGGCTTCCGTGAGAAGCTCACCGAGGACAGCCATCGTCTCTGCAGATGGATGCAGAAACACCTACATGGAGGAAACCAGCTGCTTGGCAAAGTTGCCACGAGTCTCCATCAGCGATATTACTGCTATTAGTACTTGATGAATGAATGGGTGTTTGCCAACCACTTCTTTGCAAAGGACATTCCTAGGCTAAAAGACCACAACAAAGTGATTTACATATTGTTTCCTGGGACTTTCAACACAGTCCTCCTCTCCTCTGTGGTACTAGCAAATCTAACACTTATTTAAGATGCTAGCTTTTCTTCACTCTCACTCCTCACTGCCCACTGAACTAAGCATCCAGAGTACATATCTTAAATGCCCAGCTAGTGATTTGTCCATGAACTCCCAACTCTACTTTTGCTAAACTGTAAGAGCTGTGAGAGCAAGGCACGTATCTCTCTCAATCATCTTTATCTTTTCAGAGCCCAGAAGTAGTTCTGTAAACAGAGGAGACCATAGGTGCCGCATAAACATTTGACAAATAAATGACTGCTTATATAAGTTGACTTAGTAACAGACATATGCAACTATTACCTAGTAGTGCCCTAGACAGAGTAAAATAAATACTACTTTGGCCCAAGGTTTGAAGGTCTTTAAGTAATTAGCAGCCACAGAATTATAGCTAGAAAAGCATGGATGACCAGGGACTAATAAAAAGGTTATGTACAGAAATCTATAATGCTTTGGAACATAACCGTTTGTATATAATACACAATTATATGAAACCAGTAAACTTTCAAGTTTAAATAATCATGTGGCTCTACTTTACATTAGAAATAATAAAATAGTTGGGCCGGCACCACAGCTCACTAGGCTAATCCTCCGCCTTGTGGCGCCGGCACTCTGGGTTCTAGTCCCTGTCGGGGCGCCGGATTCTGTCCCGGTTGCCCCTCTTCCAGGCCAGCTCTCTGCTGTGGCCCGGGAGTGCAGTGGAAGATGGCCCAAGTGCTTGGGCCCTGCACCCGCATGGGAGACCAGGAGAGGCACCTGGCTCCTGGCTTCGGTTCAGTGCGGTGCGCCAGCTGCAGCCTGCCAGCCGCAGCGGCCACTGAGGGGTGAACCAATGGAAAAGGAAGACCTTTCTCTCTGTCTCTCTCTCTCACTGTCCACTCTGCCTGTCAAAAAAAAAAAAAAAAAAAAAAAAAAAAGAATACAATAGTTAACAGTTATACAAAGTGCTTGGGCCAAACAATGTTCTTAAGCCTATAAGTACACTTAATGACCACAGGATCTCAAGGGCACATCCGGGTGTTTGAAGCCTGAACTTACATGGTTTGTGAATCTTCTTAAGAAAACCAGCTCAATGTTATAAATACCAAAGTAGGTATGCTGACTTTCCAGGCATCGGCTCAACTTGCTGTGCCACAATGCTGGCTCCAGAGCACTATACACACACACACACACACACACACACACATATATATGCTTCTAATTTTATTTCCCTATTCTAATATGAGAATAACAGTAACACCAATTTCACTGTAACTTTCCAGAGGTGGATATAACATAAAACATCAAATTTGTGTTTCAAGCCTAGTGATCTGGCTAAGCACCTTCCGAGGCCTGGTTGTAGTTACTGTTCTGGTTCAAGAAAAGCAGAAAAGAAACTGAAGTTATTGTATGAAATATGAAAAATAAAACCCAGCTTGGGGTGGGGAATGGGGTTAAATCTAGTGAGTAAGATGCCCATGTCCTATGTGCAAGTGCCCGGGTTTCAGTCCTGACTCTGACTCCAGCTTGCTGTTACTGCAGACCCTGGGAGGGAGCAGGTGTTGGCTCATGGAGTTGAGTCCCTGTTCTAGGGAGTAGATCATGCTGCCAACTAACCAAAACAATATGGGTATTCTATTACTCTTTCCATTGATATCTGACAAAATGAAATGGTACCTACCCAAACCACAATATCAGCTTATGTATCCAAGTGGATTTTGTTTATTTGAATCAATATACAGGATTGTGCACGTTTATGGGTTTAGATTACCGTAGCCACAGATGGTAGCCACTGAATGTATGACATTTGTACATAGATGCACATGTTTTCAATGATGCTAAACTTAATAATTGATGTATTTTTTTATATAGCCCATGAGACTGAAAGGCAGCCAAAGAGAGCCACATCTAGAAATATTGCTGATGTAAACTAGATTAAGTTTAGCATAATATTGTACAAACAAAATGAAAACTAAAAATCAAACGTGTGTCAAATGAAGTTTGAGTGCAGGTCAAACACTGCCGTTCACAAAGGTGAAACAGATCACGCACTGCCGCTGAGCCATGCAAGGGAGACCTGCTCCTGCTTCACACCCACCCGAGGGTGCGGTCCATTCTCAGCCTCTGAAACAGGGAGGAAATGTACACATCTCTGAAGAACAAGAGGAAGGCAGTGGCAGGATAACCACCAATGCAGTCAGTAACTAGAAATTAGTCCCCTGGAGATGCAGAATGTAAAGGTGACTGTTAAAAAGAATTAAATGGCCTGTACTCACCATCACCATCATCATCATCATCATCATCGTGGTGTGCTTACTGAAACTGAATGTAAAACACTTTCCTCAAGAAGGGCCCATCAAAGAAGGAGGAACTTTGCTTACGGCCCTGTCTAAACACTGACCGAGTTTGTGGACTCAAAAGGCTTCCATGGCCTTGGCAGCTCACGTCAAGAGCCTCGGGTGATCACTGATGTCATACATAAGAGTGTTAATTGTTAAATTAACAACAGGAGTCACAGCGCACTTGCTCCCCACGCAGGCCCTCTGTTCTTAATGAGTTTTACTACAAGAATTAACTGTAAAACTTGTTCTCAAACAGTTTATATTTTGTGTGCGGAGGGGTGCAAATTGTGGAAATCTTTACTTAGTATAGAGTTGGTCTTTTGTGTATAAAGTGAATTAAAAATGAATCTTAATGGACAGTGGGATGGGAGAGGGAGGAGGAGTTGGGATGGGAGTAGGGGTGGGAGGACAGGTATGGGGGAAAGAACCAGTATATTCCTAAAGTTGTCCTTATGAAATTTGTACTCATTTGATAAAAGCTTTCTTGGGGGAAAAAAGTGTGAAGATGAAAGAAAATACTCAGGCTTGGGGCCAGCATTGTGGCCCATTGGGTTAAAGCCCTGGCTTGAAGTGCTGGCATCCCATATGCGCACCGGTTCTAGTCCTGGCTGCTCCTCTTCCAATCTGGCTCTCTGCTATGGCCTGGGAAAGCAGTAGTAGATGGCCCAAGTCCTTGGGCCCCAACACCCACGTGGGAGACCCAGAAAAAGCTCCTGGTTCCTGGCTTTGGATCCGCTCAGCTCCAGCTGTTACGGCCATCTAGGGAGTAAATCAGCAGATGGAAGGCCTCTCTCTCTGTCTCTGCCTCTCTCTGTCAGTCTGTCTTTCAAATAAATAAAACAAATCTTTAAAAAAAAATACTCAGGCTTCCTACCTTCATCTAAAGGTGTCGGGTGAATGAATTCTGTCTTGCAGGGGTATCAGCAAAAGGAAAGAGAAGAGGAAAATGGGAAATTCCTTCTGGAAAAGGCTCTCACAGATTAGCAAGCAGGAAAGGAGAATCAGAGAAAAGAACCAGTTAATAAATGTCTAGACTCAGATCCTGTTTCTGATCAAATTTTCACACATTTTTAGGAACTCATTTACCTAGTGGATCTTTTTTTCCAAAAAAATTTCTTAGGTTTTCTTTTTAAACCTATTTATCCTCTTTGATGAGAAACATGAATGATTTCTGTGTTGGACATGGAGTTGGGTGCAGAGAATCAGGGACATCCTTACATAATCTCTCACAGCACACGCTTCCCCCAGCACATCACAGTTCCACCTTTATGTGTGAGAGATGATTTGAAAATATCTGTTTCCCCAACTAGATCATGGGTTGGAGGATTTTTTTTTTTACCATTTTACCTCTAGTATCTAAGCATCTAATGTATATTTGATGAATAATTAGGCAAATGAGAGCAGAAGTGATTGTAATAGAATCCTTGGTCTAATCATACTGAAAACCATGTTAAATAAAAAAAAAAACTAATAGTATGCAGATCATACATTAGCTTAAGAGTAATACTTGGTAGACTAGCATAGCAATTTATCCTTTATTGCTCTATTAAATAGAACAACTCCATATTTAAGTATGATATCTTCAAAATTTTATTTTATCCTATTGAATATTTCATAAAATTTACTATTATTTAATACTTTCATATCTACTGTAAATGTGCTAATTAATTCCTCAAACTATTAACACAAAACAAAATCATTTATGACATAATTTTATTCATTTTATACTTGTGCTTTGCATCTTTTTATCTGGAACCCTTCATCTTTGTTTCTTTCCCATGTGAATTTCCTCAAAATATTTGTATACGTATGGATGATTTCCAATTAACTTTGGAATGTCAAATGGTGGCAGTCTGAGGAATTGACTACAGGCATAAACTTACTTTTTAAAAAGCGCAAGTACATCTTGTATAGTTAGGGGGGTTTAGAAGTACCCTTTCACTTTTTAAGTCTTTTCTGTATGACTACATAATGATTAGCCAATGTTTTGATAGAAGGAACAAAGGCAAGAATAATCAGTAGGTTATCTTCCCAAGTATAAAGACCATGTTTTGTGGTAAAAGAAAGATTTTTGGTGATGTTACTTAATTGGCCTCTGCTGAGAGAGGCTATGGTGTATAATAGAATCTACACAAAATGTATATTGTTCAGAGTATCCATCCCATTAGTTAATGGCATGACCTTGGGCAAACAGAACTGACCCTCGGTTTATTCATCAGTAAGTGAGAGGGTTGGATCAATAAGGTCCAGACCTAAAGTTCCACAATTTTCTATGGTATCCCAGGGATTGTCACTCCAGGACTTGTGTCCTTGCAAAGTTTTGAATGGTGAATTTGAATATATTGTAAATAGCTTGCAAGGATTAATAATAACCAAGACAAAGATTTAGAATAGTAGCAAAGAGTGGTTTTTGTGTTTGTTTTAGAGGAAGCATGTTAACGTGGCATATAAAGTGTTTAAAGCCCAAGACTTAGAAAAAAAAAAAGGTGAGTATTGTTGACAAATTCTTAAAATAGTGCATTGGATGGCTTGGCTTTTGGAGTTTCACTGGAAAGTAATTTGATACAAAATATATGTCCATTTGGGACAAATGAAATGAATCATTGCAAAATGTCAAAACAAAGGTTGGGATAAGGTGGTAACAAAAGAGATGATCAATAAAGAATAGTGGTTCTCTTTGTTCTTAAAAGCTTTCAGGCAATTGGGGAGAAATGGACCATCTAAGCAGCAGTGATGCACGATGATGTGTTCAGTCTCTCCCCATCTGTCCTGTTCTCCCCCCACCCATCCCTTCAGAGGCTTCCTGATTCATCACTGTTAACTGGTACCCACCTAGTGGACCAGATGATGCATGGAAACCATGAGGACTGCAATGTGCACAAAGCCTAAGCACCACTCTACCAGTTGTACTCGTGTGTGTACATGTTTGTATCTCTATAAAATGTATACTTTTATCCATGTCAAGAATAAATGCAGTCTCACTACTTATATATATGAGACTCAGTTTTGCCATAAGTCCTATCAGTAGATATGGTTTGAGTTCATTCTATCAAAAGAATTTCATACTCAAACTATACTATTCTCTGAAATATGCAATTTTAATTAATATATTTTTGCTGTTTATTAAATTGACAAAGTGGTCATATCAATTACTGTAGCTTTAATCTGGGGTTACGTAAGACTGACAGGGTGAAAATGATCCAGTTGTCCCTAGCTGTGCTTGACTGGGATGTTCATATACTTTATCTTTCATCAGAAGTACTAATCTCTCAGAGTCTCAAACAGTTACACACTTTCAATCAATATATTTAGGTTCCTTGTAATAATGAATGGAGTTTCTTTGCTATTTAAAGCTATATAAAATAAACATAAAAAGTGTGCAAGAGGAGGATATATTGTCTACATGCCTCGGCTTGCCTACTTTCTTTGCCACTCTTCTCACACTTTCCATTGGCAGTGCAGGGTGAGAGCTGACAGAGTAGGTGCATGTAAGGAGGCTTATCATTTCCACAAAGTTAACACCACAGCTCCTCTAAGTCCAGATTTCCCGTCCCAGGAGTTTGTACAAAGGATTTTCTGAATTCATATTTTGGATCAATGCCAAGTGAGCAAGTAGGAAAAAAAAATCAACATTTGACCTATTCTCAGGCCAAATTCAAGTCTCACCACAGCAGAATGAACTGTATGTAGACCATACATTGATGTCAAGGAGCTAATTTCCAATAAATACAAAGAACCCAAATCAAGAAAGAAAGCAAGAAAACAACTGGATTAGAAAAAGGACAAAGGTCCTGAACAGATATTTCTCAAAAGAAGACATGAACAATGACAGATACATGAAAAAGTGCTCAACAACTCTAGTCATCAGGGAAATGCAAATTAAAATCACACCAAGATAACACTTCATATATATTACAATGATTTTTTTATCAAAAGGAAATTTTTGAGTTAATTTATCTCTGGCTACTGACACAATTTATTAAACTATTTCAAACTAACTCAGAGTTTACTTCAAGGTCTAAAGAGTACCAAGAAAAACTTTAACAGTGTGCCGGAGGTCTAATTAGAGGTGGAAAGATTGAAACCAGGAGGACTGGAAAAAGGAGGCAAGAAATCCAGCTCCTGAGGCTGGAGGGAGAAAATAATGAGTCACCCTGAGAAATTAGGGTTCCAAGGACCTCTGCTTTCAAAAGCTGTGATTCAGGACGCTCAGCTCCCTGTCAGCCTCACTAGTGTGCCAGAAGTCTCTTCTCCCTGACGATGCCAGGAGCAACAGCAGGGAAGGCAGCAAGTGCCCACACCCATCACTGCAGGGGTCCTTCTGGTCACCCATGTGGAAAACACTGAGTCACTTCTTCAGAGATGCATTACCTAGCAAGTTTGCATTGTGCTGCATTGGCTTAGGGGTAGAGGACTAACTGCCAGGTAAGAACTATTTCTATTTCCTACATTCAACTAAATCAATAAACGACACTGGAGAGCTATGTAAGTGGCCGGCAGTCCTTTTTCACCCTATTAGATTAATAGCTGCAGTTTGAAAGGTCTATTCATTCAAGTGCTTCGCAGTAATGCTCAGTTGATCTCAAACACCTTTAGGAAGCTGGAAAAGTCGCTGCTCTTAGATGACTAACGCAGAAAAGGTCAACTAAGTAATGGTCTGTTCTGGTCTCACAGGAGCCTCGGCACTGCCAGTGCCACGCTGGGAATTCACGACTGAGACGCTCAGAGCTTTTAGGAAGTGTTCTTCATTATCATCTAACTGCACAAAAAGGAGGATTCACTTTTAAACCTTCTTCTCTTTGCCAAGCTAAAGAACACAGGACATGACATTTTCAGTGCTTGCTCCCACCTGAGCATTCCTTTCATTGCATGGGCCTTTGCTTGCCTTCAGAGCTTTGCAATGATAAGCTCTTAGAAGCGCTTCTCAAAGGCAGTTTGGAGAAGGCAGGGGGGAAGGAGGCATCCTTGGGGGACTGGGACGGTGGGAAAGAAAGGATCAAATGAGAATAACTAAGCATTCTGCAGACACCAGAGAAAACTGCAAAATCAGAAGTCTTTGCAATCCTCCTCCTCCCCTCAAATGAAGAAAGTCATGAATGGAAATGGATATCCCTGTAGCCAAAGAAGAGGATATTCTATAGCTAAAACACTAAGCAACTAGTGTACACACTTGTTATTGCTGATGTAGGAAAATATGAAACATTTCAAAAGGAACAAATTAGCCAAAAAAAAACCCTCATTTACATTAACTCATTGAAAAGCTAATGAAAATCACCTTCATTCAAAGGAAACAATTTAAAAAAGGAATGAAGGGCAAATCAAAAGAAAACCAGAAAACAGAAAAAAAATGACAAAACTGTTACATTATATATATGGTGAAAAGAATTAAAAAAATGTGGCAGAGTTTTGCCACAGCATATTGGTAATATTAATGGCCTTGACTATTGATTAAAAGATAAACATTTTCAAACTGATTTGCAATTATATGTTGAAGGCATGAGACAAATCTAAAATGATGTGATTCTGAAAAGCTAAAAATGGAATTCTGAGATTTTGATGTAGACGTTGTTTTGGAAAACTTAAAAATAAAATTTGGAAGGATCGGCCTGTGGCATAGCAGGTAAAGCTGCCACTCGCGATGCTGGCAACCCTTATGGGTGCTGGTTTGAGTACCGGTTGCTCCACTTCTTATGCAGCTTCCAGCTAATTCACCTGGGAAAGCAGCGGAAGATGGCCCAAGTGTGTGAGCCCCTGTTACCTATGTGGGAGACCTGGAAGAAGCTCCTGACTCCTGCTTTGGATCCACCCAGCTGTGGTCACTGGGGAATGAATCAGCAGTTGGAAGATCCCCCCCCCTTCCAGATAAATAAATAAATAAATAAATATATATATATATATTAATTGGGAGGCAAGTACTTGCTGCAGTGGTTAAGATTCCCCTTGGGACACAAATATCTCATATCAGAAGGCCTGGGCATGAACTTCAGCTCCACTTCCAATCCAGCTTCCTGCTAATGTGCACCCTTTGGGGCAGCAGATGATAGCTTGAATTTGAGTCCTTGAGACTTAAGAGACTGGATTTGAGTTCCAGGATACTAGCTTTAGCTAAGACCGATCCTGGATGTTGTGGGCATTTGGAGAGTGAACCAGTGGATGGGAGCTTCTCTCTCTCTCTCTCTCTCTCTCTCTCTCTCTCACACACACACACACACACACACCTCCCATGTGATGGTTCGCTCTCCAAAAGTCCACAACAGCCAGGGCTGGGACAAGCCAAATCCAGGAGCCAGGAAGTCCACCTGGGTCTCTGACATGGGTGCTGGGATGACTTGTGATTTCACCTGCAGCCTTCCAGGGTGTGCATTAGCAGGAAGCCGGAATGGATAGCAGAGCCATGACTTGAACCCAGGCATTCAGGGGATGTGAACAACCCAGTTGGTGGCTTAACCACTGCATCAAAATGCTTGCATCTTGCTTTTTTTAAAATCTTGATGAACACATAATATTTGTGCATTATTATATGATACAATGGAATATTTAGCACATGTACACAGCATGAGCTGATGAACTCAGGTAAAGGACATTCCATTTCTTGACATGTAGAGCCTTCTATCTCCTTTCTTCTAGTTCTTCACAAATGGTCTATCACCTTATTCTGACCTTCAGTCGTCTCGATGTGCTGTGCAACCCCAGAACCCCTCCTCTGATCTGGGCTTTGATACTCTTCATGAACCTCCTTCTACCCACCCCGGTCCTGCCCTTCCCAGCCTCTGCTGTTCACTATTCTATGTGTAGACCAACATGCTTAGCTTCCATGTATGAAAGGAAACATGTTGCATGGGTCTTTCTGTGTCTGACTTATCTCAACATAATGTCCTCTGGTTCCATTCACTTTACTGCAAATGGCAGGACCCCATTCCTTTATATGACTAAATAATAGTCCCTTTTGTATGTACCCTTTCTTTCATCCATTCATCTACTGATGGGTACCTAGGTTGATTCTACATTTTAGCTATTGTGAGTAGTGATGCAGTGGCTGTAGGGGTGTAAGTATTTTTCATTTTTTTTTTCGGATATATACCCAGAAGGAGGACAGCTGGGTCATGTTGTTGACCTCTTTTGGGTTTGAAGACCCTTCACACAATTCTCCTTTAAGGCTGAGCTAATTTACATTCTCTCCAGCAGAATACAAGGGTTCCCTTTTCTCCACAATCTTGCCAGTTTTTGTTGTTGTTGGCCTTTTTTGGTAATAGCCATTCTAACAGAGATTAGTGGCTTTGCCATTGGAGTACTGAGATTTACATTTCCCTGAGAGCTAATAATTGAGCATTTTGCATATACTTGCTGGCTATTTGTAATTTCTTCTTTCAAGAAATGTCTATTCAGATCACTTGAAGCTGGCCTGTCTTAAACATTTGACATTCACTTACTTAGTAATGAAACACATCCTCTGGATGAGAAGAGGTCATTTTGCCACTAGTCATGTGCACTTTGTTCTTTCAGGAAAAACATGGTGGTGTCTGTTGTGTGTGTGTGGGGGGTGTGTGCATGAGATATCATGCAATTAACTGCAACTGCAAATCACAGGACTTAACACATTTGTTGCATCCTCATTTCTGAGTAAACCAGGGGAAGAGGAAGCAAAAGTATGCACAGAATGAAAATCATTGTTCTCTTCACAGCTGTATCATATACTTTACATTTTTAATGGAGAAATACGTGTCACCTCAAAGAAACAGCAGAGGCACAAATACAGTAGGAAGGGAAATCATGAACTTTCTCCTATTTGTAGAAGCCAATGGTTTAAGCCTGTCCAACACAAACCTCATTATTTAAGAAATTCTATCTAATGCACTTATTTGGAAGGTGTTTTGATAATATCTATAGGAATTTGTGGGTTATTTTAGAAAATCTGCCCCTGTTTTCAGGGATACTGATTTCATTGTGGCTACACAGCTGCTCATGACCTTGAACAAAGCAGAAGCCTTGGAATGCCTTCCTGCTGTCTGCATGGACCTGCTCTCTGCAGTGACTGCACAAAGACATAGTTTAATTCCACTTGGGATATAGGTATGTTTGGCTTTCAGGAAATAATAGAGTCCTGTTGATTACCTCTGAACCAGAACAAATAAGCCACAAGAGGGCATATTTTTCTTCATTTCATCACCCTGTACAAATAAGGCTTGCCTCAATTAGAAATCACATCAGTCCCCTCTCCACCTCCACTTTCTTGGAAGAATCCATTGCATCTGAATACGCTCTAAGGGTGCAGGATGGTGGTATGAGGATTAAGAAAAGCAAACTTAAAGGTGATGTTTTCCCTACATAAATGTATAGGAAAGTTGTTTATTTTTCCTTAACATCCTTCCCTGGGGAGTGTTTATTGATAGAAGTTCAATGTTAAGAATCAGACACAAAGAGGCATTTATCTGACTTTAGATCTCCCTTCTGCAGTAGTTCTGGATTCCCATGTCAGGCCTGGAAAACCTTCCCCACTTCCAGTGAACTTTCGCAGTCAAGGAGTTTTTCTTTTCTGAGGTCTCAGGATTTGGGCCAAAGGGGCTGGGCTGTGTTTTTATTTTTATTTTGAAGCACATTCCTGCTGAATTTAATTATTCACCACACCCCAACCCAGCTAAGTAAATATAACCTTAAGTTCTGGCTTGGAAAGGTTGTGAAAAATAGCTGATTTTTTTTCTTTTTAAAGTAAAAAGCCTGAAGCAGGTTGAGGTGTTGTAGAGAGGGCATCAGGGGAGGGTCAGAAAGAGCGGGGTGACCAGCATCTTCCTTGGCCGTGGTGTCCTGTGTTATACCCTATGCTCTCTGGGGTATTCCCCAACTCTGAATATTGGCAATTGTTTATGATCATATGAGAGTTTAAAACTTGAAGACATGAGGCAAAGTTTGGACAATTTTTCATTCCAATTATCTAACCGTAAACTGTCTTCTCTTTCCATCTGAAAATGAGAAACAGGAACACATTCACTTCTGAGAGTTCTATGTGTGTGTAACTCATACTGAAATAAAAGATAAAAGGCAGGCAGGCTAGTTTCCACCACTAAACACACCTAATGATCTTGGGAGTATAAACACCTAACTACCCAATGATAAGTAAGTCGCCATGGTCAGATGCAGTAGATGTGTGGATCAAATGCACACCTGAAGTTTCTAAGAGGAAAGTACCTGTTGGCAGTTAGGGCTGTTTTCAACGCATGCCCTCACTCCTTCCATGAGACATCAATTAACATATGTCCCAGTTCTCTGTCTTACCTGTCAGTAGATATGTTAATATTTTGGAAAACATTCATAAATCAGTATTTAGTGTAAACAGAGAGGTTTTATCACGACCCAGTTAGGACTAGTTTCATTAAGATGAACACTAACTGGCTTGACTTTTAATTCCATTTTCCTGTTTGTGCATAAACTTTTCCAAATCTTGTTTTGCATTTTTTTTTCTTTTTAATCCAACACATTTCCATTTCTGAATGTGAGATCCTTCTGAGAAAACCGGGACTAGATTTTGTTGGAAAAGAATTACAAGTTTAGTAGCTTCTGCCGAGCACGGTCAGCTGCTCTGAGATCCTGCTAGATTTAAATTCTAGACCCAGCAATTATCTTTCTCCTGTCTCCTGGGCTGAGTAGCTATATGTGGAGTCAGACAAGTCTCGAATACTCCTATTCTACCCTTACCCATCCTATCAAGCTAGCCCATGGATCCTCGATCGGACTAATAGTCACTGAAAGCCTACAATGAGAACTTTATTCTTTGGCTGCATTCATTATTAAAATGTAATCCTTTGAATCAGCACAGTACGCTGGCCACAGCGGCCACTGGAGGGTGAACCAACAGCAAAGGAAGACCTTTCTCTCTCTCTCTGTCTCTCTCTCTCTGTCTCTCTCTCACTGTCCACTCTGCCTATTAAAAAAAATGCAATCCTTTGAGCAACAGAGTATTTCACGTTACCCAACACTTATCAATACAGGCGGTGAGAGTGAGGCAGATTTTACCTGTGTGCCTGAGTAGAGACAGGTGAGGTGCCTTGTGTTACAGAGCAGTAGCCTGGATTTCCAGGACAGCCAGCTTACCTATTCAACACCTTTTCCAAGCGCTTTGAAGTTGCTTTTCTTCAGACTGAAACAGGCACACCAGTGGCAATCAGCTGTGTTCCAACTGATGAACGTTGTGTCTCATTCAGTGCAGTGAAGGGTCACCTGTTGAAACTTGAAAGATCACCCTCACAGAAAAGCTCAACTATTTTGCATTTTAGGAAGACTTTGTGTAAAATATGCTCCCCCTAACCCTGAATTTTATTGCAAGGATTGACATAGGGCATTAGCTGTATAGGACAAATTACCCAGTAGCTTTTGATGACTGTAAATCTCAAACTCTTAGCGTAGTCAACACCATCCTGATGGGAAACTGTACAGTTGTTACAAATTCAGAACCATCATCATATCCACTAGTTCCATCAACTCATTTGACCCACTGATGTGTGTTAAACACCATGCGCATGCAGCACACTCAAGGAAACACGGCAAACCCATGGACCCAGCTGAGGCTGGTCAGTGGTCACTATGGGCTGTGTGGTGGATTCTGCCTGCTTTGTGCTCAGAGTAATTAAAAGGAAGGAAAGCACAGAACCCATATTCCAGATGTTGTCTTCTGAGGGTATTTTCAGGATGCCCTATTAAACTCAGTCTAAATTTGAAGCCAGGATACTTGAAACTAAATCAGCCCAGTACCAGCTGTATTGTGCGGAAACAAAGACACGAAACAGCCAGCACTTTTCCGTGGGATGCAGACGCATGCACAAATAACTATGATACACTCAACAGGGGCTTGTAATAGTAGTGAAATAAAAGTGCTCGGGGAAACCAAGAGCTGGCGATTCATTCTGTGAGGGCTTTGCGGAAAGCTCTGAAATAGCAGCAAACTGGAGCTGTTGCTTGGTTTGAGAGTTTGAAGCTACGGTTTGGACAGGAGGAGAAAGGGAGAAACCCAGAGTTAATGACAATTCTAGCGAAATACAATGTCCCGGCCAAAACATGGATACCATTACTAGAAAAGTAACAAATAAGTTTTGGAATAAAAAGGGACTACTTACCCTGAACGCACCCTGTGCTAAGCACTAAGCTATGCCCCAGGAGACAAAAAGAAGCATTTTGTCCTCACCACGAACTTGCCATTTGGAGGGAGGGCAATGACATACACAAATAACAATACAAAAATAAAGTGCAAAAAAAAAAAAAAAAACCACCGACAGGACAAGGAGAGTCTCATTAATGACAAAACGAAAGGCATGACATGGACACGAAGCCTTCAGACGGAGGTGTCTATAGGTGGCAGTCGTCTGTGGGCACTGCAGCTTTCCTGGATGCAAAGAGGGTAATTACGGGGTCGGCTGGGAGACAGTCAAAAACCAAGGTCATGGCGATGGGGCAGTAGGAGACGCAGGAAAGCAGCTTGGGCAGGGTGAGGAAGCTTGTGTCTGCCTTCGCCGGGCCTTGCCACTGGCCGTCTGCAGCTACCAGTGACTCATGCGGCCCGTAGCTCCCTGCTGCAGCTGGGAGGCTCCGTGGAGGGTCCTCCAGGATGGCCCTTGTCTGCTCAGCACCCCAACCCCTATCATTTTCCGAGGGAACTCTGGGACCGCACACCGAGTGCTGGAAACCAAGTCCACCAGGGAAGGGCCGTGGCTCCCCTTCCAGAGGCACTTCCCAAGGCAGCTCACAAAGCCTGAGCGTGGGGATCCAGGAGCTGGACGAAGGCCCTAAGAATTCACATCACCCTCGGTTTCTGTAAGCCGGGTGGGAACAGTGAGCAGTTTCCGCATTATTTTAAAAAGATCCCACTTCCAAATGGTGTAAGTTTCCACAAAACATGGACCTGCTCCTTTTCCACACAGCCTTCTAAGTTTCCTATTGCATGACCAAAGGGTGCAAAAATCTCCAAAACAGATTCTTGCAATCCAGAGGACCTGGCGCAGCCCTGCCTGCCTGGGGGATCTTTCCGTCTGCTTGGTTCTCCCTGGGTGCCAGACCCACTCACGGAGGGCTGAGACCCGTCGCTCGTGCCCACGCCTGCCCTCGCAAGGCCTTGGACTGAGCCCAGCGGCTCCACGTCGTGGACAGGCACAGGCCTGGGGTTTTCAGGACGCAGGGCGTGCCAGTCACTCCTCACGAGGTCCTTAAAAGACTCTGTGGCGTAGAAAGGGGGGAATGAACAGATCTCCAGGTCGCCCGGGTCGGGCTCGGACGGGCCAGGGGAGCCCAGCTCCTGCTAAGGTCCCTCGGCGCGTCCGGAGCCGCCTCCGAGCGCGCGCTGGGGGAACTCGGAGCGCGGAGGGAAGGGCCAGGCAGTGGGAGGGGATCGGAAGGGAGAGGTAATCCCCGGCGTGTTCAGCATCCCCTTTTTAGAAAGACCGAGTCTCTCCCAGGACAGCTGCTGCGGTCACACCACAAAGTTAAAAGCCGCCCTCCGGCTCGGAGCGCGCCACCCTCGCCTCGGCCCGGCCCCGGCTGCCGCCCGCCCGCCCGCCCGCCCTCCGCGGCCCGAAGCCCGCGCGCACCAGCGCCCCCTGCCTCCCGGCTTGGCCGCGGCGGCCGCAGCCTCCGCGCTCCGCCAGGGCCGCCGGCGGCTCCGCCAGGGCTGCGGCTCAGAGCGACTCGCGCCGGTGCCCCGGGCCGCCGCGCCTCCCGCCCTCGGCCCTCAGCGCCTCCGTCTCTCCGGGGAAGCGCGTCCGAGGAGGAGCGAGGCGGCGGGGAGAGAGAGACCGAGAAGCGTCGCAGCAGGTAGGGCTGCTTTCGGGTCACCTGCTGCTCCCGAGGAGAGGTGCGCCGGGGACGGGACTCGGGGGCACCGGGGCGGCTGCGGGAAAGGGAAGCGTCCCGAGCGGAGCGGGCGCGCGGGGCGGCAAGGGGGTCCCCGCGCGGCAGCCCCGCCGGGACTGCGCACCCCCAGCCCGCGCTGCCCGCGCCGCGCAAAGTTTTCTCCCGAGACTCGCCCAGGAACTCGGGGCTTCCTCGCGGGCTCCCTCGCACCCCCGGCCCCTTCCCCCTGTCAGGGCAGCGGGGAGCGCTTCCGACCGCGGCCGGCGGCTTCCCCCAGCGGCAGGTTCACTGGAGACGCGTCGGTGGGCACCGTGGGGAGAGGACCCCTCCCGCCCCCACCAAGGGCATCTGCGCGCTCGCTCGCTCGCTCGCGCCTGGTCCGGGTGGGCTGAGGTGGGGATGTTTTCCGTGGCGCTTTGAGGGGCTGCCGCGAGCCGCCGTGTGCGTTCCGCGGGATGAGAGCGCGCGCGCGTCTCTCCAGCCCCTGAGGCGAGAGTGGGACTCGGGACACCAGCACACTCGCTCCTGCCGGAGTGCGGAATCCCGCAGCGGCCCCGGGCAGGCCCGGAGGCGACCCCTGGTGGGCACGGACCCGGGCGCGGCGCCCTGCTGGCCCCGGCGCGCCCGCAGCTGCCGCGTGCTCCCCGGTTGCCCCGGCTGCGCACCGGCGGCCGCCGCCTGCCTTCGCTTCCCCGAGGACTTGGCCTCGGCCTCGCGCGCCGGCGCGGGGTGCGGACTTGACAGCCGGGACAGACGCAGGGGGTTGTCACGGGCGACCTCTCCGGCGTGGCGCCCGGCGTGGAGCGCAGCACTAGTCGGGCTCTCCACCGGGACGCTTCCCTCTCGCATCCAAACCCCGGCATCCCCTTTTACCGTGGCGCCCACACAGGACAGGGGGGAGAGGACTCACAGCTTTGCAGAAACGGGTCTGCTGCAGGTGTGCACAGCTTGTAGGGGCCGGGGGCTTGGGGTTCCCTAACCGAGCGGGGACGGAGCCCGAGGCGGAGGCGGCGGAGGGAGGCCCCGCCTGGGTCAGCTGCGGCCGCTCGTGCGTAGCCACGGCAACCGCGAGGGCGCTGGCGGTCCGCGCCTGCCGGGTTCTGCACGTGGCAAGGCGAATGCGCCGGGCGGGGAAGGCGGAGAGGCGCCTGTCAGCGCTCGGGTGATGCCTCGCTCCTGCCGCCGCTCTCCGAGGCCCCAGCGGCCAGGACGAGCGCGAAGCCCGGGCCCGGCGGCGAGCGGTCCCAGCCCCGCGGCTGCTGGTAACCCGCGCCAGCTCGGGCGTGGCCACGGCTCGCTCCGGAGACCCAGGGATGGCCCGGGGCAGGGAGAGGCCAGGAAACGCAGGAAGGTGATGTGGGATGAGATAAGGGCCGGGGGTCAGGAGGCAGCAGACACGATGGGATGGTGTGCTTTTGGGGAATGCAGCCGCTGGCGGAGCGGGCAACGGGCACCTGCCGTGCCCCGGGGGTCCTGTGCCAGCCATGCCACAATGGACATTCTGAGTGGCACCATCCTCCGCCGTCTCCGTTGGGAAAGGGCAGGGACGCGGAGAGTGGGCAGTGGGTACCGTCCCATTCAGGAGTCAGTGTTGAGTGAGGTCAGGAAGCAACAGGTGGCCCGGAGCGGTGCAGGCGTCAGTGGCCACGTCCCTGCAACGAGGCACAGATCTGACACGCTTGGGGGGTGGGGTCTCCTGCGAGGGACTTAAGGCGACGTTCTGTGACCCCACTGCGAGGAAGGGCGCCCCAAAGCTCCCATCCGCCTCCATCACCATGTGTGGCTGTGATGGACACCCCAGAGCCGGCCAGGTATGGGACAGCCGGCATCACAAGCCCGCGTCTGTGTCCACGGCCGGGCAGCTGTCTCTGTCTTTGGTAGGGTTATTGGTGGGTTTAACGATGTTTGCAGAGGGAGAAGGAAACAGCTTAGCAAGCTGCAACCCCGTGACTGCATTGAGAATTTTGCACAGTTGTTTTCCTCTCTTTGCTTGTGGTCTCTGACAGGAACACTGGAAAACTCACCTGCTGTGTTGGCACCATTGTGTGCCTTCGTGAGTACCTGGGTCACCTTTGCGAGAGTGTGGTGCCCATTAGGAAGAAGGGTAAAGATCTGACTCCCGGGTGCATCCATGTCCCAGGGCCTGGGCTCCAGCCCTGGCTGCTCCTCTTCTGATCCAGCTTCCTGCCAGTGCACCCTGGCGCACCTCGGACCTGAGCAGGCACTAGGGGTGCAAGGCGGAGAGATCCTGCTCCGACTTTCCTTTTGCCTTTATAGAGAAGTCTTACACGTTTCATATTTTGGAGGGGAACGGTGCACACAAGAGGAGTGAGTTTCTAATCTCGTTTGACGTAATTGAGAGTGGGGATTTTTCTCCGTGGCAGGAAAAGTCAGGATTCTGAACAATTAAAGGCAGAGGAAGCACAGCGCCTATTTTTGACAATGAAGAGGTCAGATGTTAGGGCTGAACCTGCACCACTGACCTGCGTTACTCTCACATCATCCTTCCTTTCTGCAAACCAGGGCGGTTATGGGTTGGAATGGCAGGAAGTTCCAAGGTGCCCCGTGCACCCTTTCCTGTGCGCAGATCCGTGTTAAGTATCCAAAGGGTGGTGGGACGTCCTCTTTACCACCATTTTTGTCCTGCATGTGAATATCCACTTCTCAGTGTCAAGGGGAGACATTCCCACTGGTGCTAGTTGAATGGCTGATGGTATGTTTTCAGATAGATATTATTTGGGGGAAAAACAAACTGCTCTAAACTTGTATTTTCTGTCTGGGAAGCTCCATCCTTGGATACCTTATGTTCTTTGGGAAGCTTCCTTGCCATTTAATAAATAATGTCTTTGATAAACAGGAGTAACTGTAGACCTTCTTTGAGAAGTTATTATTTTTCCTTTAAGTGTGTGGCACTACATAGAATCCTCAAAGTATTTAAACACACAGTCATATAATCCTTGAAGGAAATATTCACATTTGTGGAATAAGTAATAAGAACAAGAACAGTAATGAATGACCGTGGCAAATACGTGTTGATCACATTTGCTCCTACCTCAGAATGTAGTTTTTTTAAAAAAAAGGTTCACCTTGACCAAAGCCCTAGGTATTTTTAGACCTTTGTCCTTCCTTTCATACTGTTTTCAATCATTTTTTTCTTCCTTCCTTCCTTCCTTTTTTTTTATTTTGTTGTTTAGAATCCCTAATATAAGAACCTTGAGGGAAGGAGTTGGTTTTCTTGAAGGTTCTACCTTCTGATTTACTACCATGCTGAACATTCCAGATTTCATTGAAGTCTAACTATTTAAACAATTAATATTGATTTTGAACCTTTTTATTCCCTACAAAATATCAGACTGAAGATCCTTAAGTTTATACTTTATTATCTCTTAGATAATAATTCCCTAAGTCTGGATTTTGCACTGTAATTAAAAAATAAAGTGAGAAACTGGGGGTTCTATGATAAGGTATAACATACAGGAATTGTGTAATGATCAGATAAGATAGGGTGTGTGAGTATAAGAATTCTTAGTGGAAAATCACATGCTTTAAGAAGTTCTTAATTTCTGTTACTTTTTAGCAAGACCTGATCAATAAGTGGGTTTCTACATCATCTGTGTCCATGTTAGCTCACCTTAACTGAAAAACCTGTATAATACATACAAAAAACAATAAAGCAAAAGACAAATGTGATGTAAGAATTAAACTGATAAAAACTTGAAATAACTTTGAAATTACTTTGACATTTGAGTGAAGAGCTGTAATTTAATTATTAGACTTTTAAGTAATATGTTATTAAACACAGATATATAAATAAGAGCTTTTATAAAACTGGTTATATAAAGAAGTATACCTTCTTGTTAGGCTTTTAATGATTTTGGTGACATTTTATGTATTCTTTTCAATATTGATTGCTTGTCTATATGTTAATAAATTTAATAAATTAATTTTTTGTAGCTGTGAATCAGGACATCTTTAACCAGCTTACTGATCTTTTGTTGCAAATTTATTCCATTTGCTCATTCTTTTCTCAATGCAATAAGCTATTAATATTATCTTCTTGAAGAAATGTATAAATAAGCTGAAAATTGAATGGCCTAGGGTGTGTCTTTCTGGATGTATCTTTTTGTATTCACTACATCTTCCTTTAATGGTAAGGTGTCTTCTACTTTAGAAATTAGGACTGGCTTCCTTTTGTTTAGCATGTTTAACATAATAACTTCAACTTCTTATATTTCTAAAATTTGGTGGTTTCAGTTTGTTCTCTTAGCGAGTTTTCAATAGCAGATTATAGGAGAAATGGGGAATTTTGTGTTTTTTTTTTTTTTCTAATGATGTAGCACTAAACCTCATTAAATTGAACCACTACTTGTTAGGAGAAAGTCAATAAAATCGCAAAATAAATCTGATTTTCAAGTATCTGAATAGTGATAGAGTAGTATTAATTTCACAGAAAATATATTAAGTAGGACAGAGAGGTAGAGATGAGATTATCATTCTACCCTCAGGCAAATGCCTCTTTCTCCTATGCTAATCAATTATGCATTTCATGGGGCCTGCTCTTTAATCAGTCTTTTACATATGCTGAAAAGATTTTAAGGATTATGGTGTCCTGTTTGTTCTGGAATGAGCAAGCTGTCTAGATGCCTATCTAAGTAAGTAACTTAGGCGTATATAGTTTCAAGCATATTGCAAAGTAGAATTCAGACTAATAAAATAGCTCAGTGGAGATATTGTCTGGATTTGCCCTAGTAAAGAGGCAGAGAAATATTACACTCCAGATATTAAACATCAGCATGTATGAAGCTCCCCTACTAAAAACAGGGCTCAAAAAAATAAAATTATCTCCTTAAGTTGCTTAAATAATCCCAGAGAAACCATTTCCCACATTTATATTCATAACTGGCCTACCCTAATGATGGATTAATCTTAAATTATGTCTAAATTATATGCCATGTGTGAAATCAGTTTTGGCGCTTTTTGTTTTTTATCCTTATAATAAAGATCAGACCATACATGTTAAATTCAAGCTTCCCGGGGTTTTGTATTTGTTATTGTTGTTTTCAGATAAATAGCTGACCCTCATATTTAACATGATTACCATGTGGAAGAAAGGAATGTTGACTAAGTTGAAAAATTATCTCTTGGAAAATGGGTGTTATTCTAATTTGAAGGAATACTTTCAATTTTGAAATATCACATTTTATTTGAGAGACAAATACGTGGAACTTTCAGTATTCTCAGTTTACTTTTTTGTTGTTGCTGTTAAAGATCTATTTATTTATTACTTGAAGGGCAGAGTTACATAGAGCAGAGGCAGAGGCAGAGAGAAGACAGGTCTTCTATCTGCTGGTTCACTCCTCAGATGGCTGCAACAGCCAAAGCTGGGCCAGGAGCCAGGAGCTTCTTCCTCATCTCCCCTGTGGGTGCAGGGGCCCAAGTCCCTGGCCCATCTTCTGCTGTTTTCCCAGGCCATAGCAGAGAGTTGGATCGGAAGTGGAGCAGCCAGGACTTGAACCGGCGCCTGTTTGGGATGCCAGCACTGCAGGCGGCTGCTTTACTGGCTACACTTCAGCACCAGCCTCTCAGTTTACTTTTGATACTAAATACTAATATAGTAGGAGTTGATCCTAGCTTGAGTTTTGTTGTTGAAATGGATTATTTTTATAAATTAATGAACAATTGTAGTAATGATTTTCATTACAGATATATTTCATGATCATTACTAAAACATGAGGGAAAACAGATGAACATAAAGTAGAGAAGTGTTGGTTAAAATTTATCTACAAATCTCCTACACATGAAGATATATGTTAATGCTTAGCTTAGGCATATCCTTATTTTAAAGATAAATTTTGTACTTGGCACCTATACATGAATCTTGCTTTCTAATGCAATTCTTCAATAGAATGAATCAGGCATCCTTATAGAAATATTTGATACAGGACTAAGACAGGAAATTTATAGGGTGAACTTGTAACATCTTTTAGTGTCAGACAATAAAGTGCTGGCAACACACACACACACACATACACAACACACACACACACACACACAGGAGTATGCCAAAGGGATACAAAGAGTGCCCAATGGCCATAGATGGGACTAGTAAGGCAAAAATAAATAAAATAATATTGGTTATAATACAAGTATAAGGTAAATACCCATGAAAGTGTGCTAGTATAAATAATTGAATAAAAAATGTGGGCAAAGAGACTAACTTTCCATGCAGAGAAATTCCCATAACTTATGTAGATATTCCAGCCCTCAGGAGGGGGAGCATAACTCCCTGCCCCTGAGTGTGGGCTGAGCATGGTGACTGCTTTCCTAGGAGTGCAGTGTGGAAGGAGAGCAGGGGGAAGTGAGCACTCTCTAGTGGATAAGTGAGGAGCTGTCTCAGCATGGTGACCAGGTCAACATGGACAGTCTTACATCATGTTGATAGCGGTCCTCCTGATAGGGTTGGGTGAAAATGGCATTTTTCTCTGCAATCTCTCTCTACCAAGTTCATAATCCCAAGTTAACCATAAAAAAGTCAGACAAATTGCATTATTGGAGCATGCTACGAGTTACCTGACCTGCAATCTCAAAACCTATCAAGGTCATCAAAAACAAGGAAAGTTTGAGGAATGTGATGCCCAAGAGGACCCTAAATACTGAGGTAACTAAATATAATGTGTGGTTCTGCATGGGGACATGGAACAGAGAGAACATGTTACATAAAACTGAGTACATGTGAATAAACTGTGGGCTTCAGTCATTAACAATATATCCGTATTGGGATACAGGGTGTGGGTTAAAAGGAAACTCTGTACTGTCTTTTCAGTGTTTATGCAAATACAAAACAGTTCTAAAAATGGAATCTGTTTTTAAAACTTACATTTAAAGCATATGGTAAGAAACTGTGTTGATGGCAAACCATTCTCTGGTCAGCAGGTTAATATCTTTCAACTGGTGGCTACTTTATTCCTCTAGTTCTGGGTACCATACTGATGCCATTTGTTTCTGTTGATAAAGAATATAACACATCTTCACACCTTAAACACATATTGAGAATCACCTTTCATTTCATAATTACTGATTTAGTCTTAGAATTGTATCTATGAGCCACATGAAATGTCCTGTTTGTATTCATATCATATTGACATAAGAATTGATGAAAACTATGCTGCAGTAATTGTCAGTCATTTGATGTGATCATGAGACTTTAATATATTAATGGGTTCCTTAAAAAAAATTCTAGGCCATGTTTAGACTTTCAGGTGAATGAAGCTATGTATTTGTCATGTAACAAAAGTCAGTCTTACATATTTTTTAAAAGGCAAGATTCTTATCTTTGTATCTTTCTTATATTATTATTATTTTTTTTTGACAGGCAGAGTGGACAGTGAGAGAGAGAGAGAGAGAGAGAGACAGAGAGAAAGGTCTTCCTTTGCCGTTGGTTCACCCTCCAATGGCCACCGCGCTGGCAGGAGCCAGGTACTTATCCTGGTCCCCCATGGGGTGCAGGGCCCAAGGACTTGGGCCATCCTCCACTGCACTCCCAGGCCACAGTAGAGAGCTGGCCTGGAAGAGGGGCAACCGGGACAGAATCCAGCGCCCCAACCGGGACTAGAACCTGGTGTGCCGGCACCGCAAGGCGGAGGATTAGCCTAGTGAGCCGCAGCGCCGGCCTGTATCTTTCTTATATTATTGATACTGATAAGATTCATCATCAGTGCCAGATGTCTTCGGTTCCAGATGATGATTATCCTTCCAAAGTTCTCACTAACATGACCATCTGACTACTTAGTCCTCTTCTCCTCTTTGAATCTCAAGGGCATGTGCTACATTAAACACTTTAAGGACGATTTTCTGTCAACTGTTGTAAGTATAATACATATAACAATATACCATGACTATGTGGTATATTGTTATACTTACGAGGCCTACACCACCCCAGAACACTCCTAGAAGCTCAGACTTGGTGTAGAGTGAGCAGCATATATGGCTGTCACCTTCATTTCTACCTATATGTTTATTTTATACATATATATGCATACACAGAGTCATGTTGTGTCACAGTAGGATGTGTTATAAGAAATGTGTCTTCCAGGACTTTTGTCATTGTGTGAACATCATAGGGCATACTTACCTAGACCTAAGTGCTTTGGCCACTCACACAACATGGCCTCTTGATATAGTTGGGAGACTTTTTACACGTGAGATGAATGAGGCTACTACCAGCCTCTATGGCCTATTATTTTATAATACACTTTTTTGCATAAATAGAAGAGGTACACTCCAAAAACACTGCTAAAAGGTGCAGTGTAATAGATACATTAGCTAGTAACACCGTTGTGTGTTATCCTTACCAAATACTGTACACTACGCATAGTTGTATATGCTATACTTATATAGGGCTGGCGATGCTGGTTTATTTACACCAGCATCAACAAAGACGCATGAGAAATGCATTGAGCTGTGATGCCTATGAAGGTACTAACAGGAACATTTTAGATCCGTGTAATCTTATGGGACCGCTGTTGTACTACCCTCCATCTATCTACAAACACACACACACACACACACACACACGTATATATATTCTGTATAGTATATTTTATGTATACACATTCCTTCTTTCCTTTGTGTCCCTCCCAAAATTGGGCTTTAGTGTTTCCAGGAAGCTCCTCTTACAGTTGTACCAAAAGCCCTGTTTTTATACCTTTTCCTTCTAAGTTTTATACTTGCCAATGTCTTCCTCTTCATTGTTATCTAACATTCATAATTTCTTAATGACCTGATTCTGCCGGCGCTGTGGCTCACTAGGTTAATTCTCCGCCTTGTGGCGCCAGCACACCAGGTTCTAGTCCCGGTCAGGGCGCTGGATTCTGTCCCAGTTGCCCCTCTTCCAGGCCAGCTCTCTGCTGTGGCCAGGGAGTGCAGTGGAGGATGGCCCAAGTACTTGGGCCCTGCACCCCATGGGAGACCAGGATAAGTACCTGGCTCCTGCCATCAGATCAGCGCGGTGCGCCAGCTGTGGCAGCCATTGGAGGGTGAACCAACGGCAAAGGAAGACCTTTCTCTCTGTCTCTCTCTCACTGTCCACTCTGCCTGTCAAAAAAAAAGTAATGACCTGATTCTGCTTTGAATTTAACTGGAGTTTCTGCTGAACTTGTCCTCAAAAGTTTGGTATGCTTTTGTTTTCTGTTTTTAGTTTGTAGGAGTCATAGCACAAAAACTACATTTCAAGACTTGTTTGGGAAAAGTCAGGGACCCCACAATGTGGGACGAAAGACTTTCTTCTTTAGTGTCATCCCACTGAACTTCCTGAAATAACAAAAGTGGCTGGAAAAGACACAAATCAATAGACGCATGCACTCTGGCCTCCTCTTGGAGTCTTAGTGTTAGGATTTTCATTTTTGTTACACAAGAGCAATAAGAAACTTTAAAAAGCGATTTTGCATATGACAGTTTAGCTCAATCCAAAAGAGGAATGAAGCAGTATAATAGTTTGACTCAAATAGTTAAGAATATATACTTAACTTGCATAATAGAGATATAGGTAATTCACATGTTGCATGGACACTCATGTTATCTCTCCTCTTTTTAATCTCTTATCAATGTATTTTCAAGTAATTGATGGCTTGTGAATGATGTAATTATAGTTAGGGTATTACTTTTATAAAAATTTCTCTATAAATGCAAACAATCATCTCAAATGTTATCAATTTTGAACTTGGACTTTATCAGGGGACAAATTCTTTAAATATTAGTACAATTGCATATTTATTAACTTTATCCTTGACATATTTTTCCAATTGAAAATTCACTCTTTTGACCCCACTAACTTCTGTCTTGCCTCCATATATATTTTTCCATGTCATAATCTAATTATTACATTCTATGTGGCCTCTCAATCAGGTTGGTAGATGATAAAAGCAGCCAGACTTTGTGCTCTCTGCAAAAGTGTCTGTATGTTGAAAGAGTGTGAGATGAGTGATTTGTAGTTTTAAAATGGGATGTTCATACAAGTCAAGAAATTGTTGTATCAACTTTTAAAGTTAAGACTTTTAGCACCTGTAAAGTATCTGTTCAAAAGCATTTGTACTGGGTATACAGATGAGCAAATGGCATTTCCCTTCCTTTGGCTTGATTCACGTTTCGCAGAGCCATGGGGGTTGTTGTCTTAGACTTCACTGTGATGAGGTTTGGCAGAGAGCATTCATTGTTCAGGTTTTCAAAAGGGCAAGTTTTTGGCAGGAATAACTTGCATAGAAAAGGAATGCTGTGCTTACACATGTGTGCTCAATAAACCTTCAGAGGGCCTGGGCTCAGATGTTGCAGGATTCCTTATCCCACCCTACCCCCAGTCTGTGGTCGTTGATTGTTTAAAAGCCTCCTTTTGTTGTGTCACTATCACATGAGTCTTTTCAGATTTCAGGAAGTGGTACTTTGATTCATATTTCAAAAGTTATTAATGTACAGTGAACAGTCATTTCATATCCTGTGCACTTTCCCTCAAGGGTTATTAAAAATAACAGATGCATTCAAGTCTCTTCCCCTGGCATTAGTGGTCACAGAGCCATCATCTCTGTGACAGCCGACAGCCTTCCTTGGGTGCATTTGTAACCCCCTGCGATTTCCACTAATTACAGATGAACGTCTTGAGTCTCCCTGGTTTTTTTCCTGTATGTATTCTGTACAGGTAGTGTGGAAGTGTGTGTATCTTAAGTACACAGTATACTAGGATGAGCAAAAGCAAAAAGTCTTGTGAATGCCCCGATCAATAAATAGAATAAATCACTGTCAGCCACATGGGACAGGCACATGGGCCTCTGACTACTGTGCTCTGTCCACACTGGACTTTGGCTACAATAGTTTCTCCTTTTACTTGAAATACTTTTATGTCTTCCACCTCTCCAATCTGCCAGCAAAAGCCCCCTTTTACTCCTGTCCTTTCCACTCCAACACAAGCCCACTAAATCCTGTCTGAAAGTGCATTTGTGAAAATCCTACTCACCTGTCTGTAATGGCTTTGTCAGTCACCAGGAACTGTTAAGGCTCTTAACCACTTTTTCCAATACCATAAGACCCAAGTTTGTCAAGCATGAGGACCAAATGGTGGTTACCCCATGTCTTTTTCCATATTCCTATAGCATATCATCCAGTCTCACTCATAGTTGATGCAGAATCTTAACACCTAAATGGGAAGTTACTGCACACTGCATCTATCACCTCTGCTTTTTCTCCTGTAACTACTTTGGATATAAATTCATCACAGGGGCAGGCTTTGTGGAATAATGGGTTAAGTTGCCTCCTGCGATGGTGGCATTCCATGTGGACAGTTCAAGCCCCTGCTGCTCCACTTCTGATCCAGCTCCCTACTAATGCACCTGGGAAAGCAGTGGAGGATGACCCAAATGCTTGGATCCCCGCACCCACGTGTGAGACCTAGGTGAGGTTCCTGGCTCCTGGCTGCAGTGTGCATTACTTTTGCGATCTCATCCAAGCCATGTATGTTCCATGCAGGTCAGAATCCCATTGCATCTACTCATTATTCTGCTGCCTTTTTTTTTTTTTTTTTTAATTTCTTTGACAGAGTTACAGAGAGAGGGGGAGAGTTAGAGAGAGATCTTCCATCTGCTGATTGACGCCAAATGTGCACATCGGCTGGGGCTGCAAAGTTTCTCGTTCTCCCATGTGGGTGCCAGGGCCCAAGGACTTGAGCCATCCTCTACCTTTCCCAGGTGCATTAACAGGGAACTGGATTGGAAGTGGAGCAGCTGGGTTTCAAACCTGTGCCCGTATGGGAGGCCAGCTTCATAGGCAGCAGCTTAACCCCCGGTGCCGCAGCACCAGTCTCTGGCTTTCTTGTTCTTTATCTGCCGAGTTTTACCACCTTGTTCGAACAAGAGTCCTTTGTTGGCCTACTTCAGGTTTATACCCTGATGAGATGTTGGTGTTTTAAAATTATTACCACTTCCTCCTCCTCTTCTTCTTCTTTCTTCTTTCTTTCTTTCTTTCTTTTTTTTTTTTTTTTTTTTTTTTTTTTTTTTTTTTTTTTTTTTTTGGCACAGAGCTGTGTTTAAAGAGATAGAATTTGCAGCACAGTGTAACAGAGCATATCATTAGTGCAGTGAAAGAGAAGCCAGGGCCAAGAGGCCCCTTGCTGTGTGACAACCGACTTGTCCCTATGCCTCTTCTTACCAGGCATTGCTCTTAAGACCTCGCACTAAATGCTCTCACTATTCTGCCATTGCTGAATATTCTATTTTGGTCTCCTTAATAAGAAAGTGAAGGGAAACAAAATGATGTCATTCACTGCCCACTCACTCGAGGAGCTGGAACTCCGCCCAGAAGCAGCCAGTGCAGTGCAGTCGCATGCCCAGAGACCACACACACCAGGGCTGACCTGGCCTACGCAGTACTAGGACAGCCCTGGATCCCTACTCTCTAAACTTCAGGCTTTCAGGAGACCTTGCAGTGTGGCACTTGGTGAATCCGGTTGTCTCCTGGAAGCTAGAGCTCCCTCACTCAAGGAGGAAGTCAGGGACACAGGCCAGAGATAAATGAGTAATGTCTGCATCTGCAAGGAGTCCAACAGGCAGAGCGTGTTTGTCCCTGCCGCCTCCTCTGCTTGGCAGTCTTCTGGAATATAGCAAAATCGAAGCTTAAGCAAGTGTGCTAATCAATGATGTTTTCCAGAAATTGAACTTCAAGGTCACTTTAGCTTCTGGGCAAGTGGAAGTGAAACCGAATAAGGCTTCAATTTTTTTAAATGGGAAAATTCTTTTGAATGATATTCTCAGTATAGTTTCAAATTAGTCTATTCCCGTAATCATTGCTTCCTTGTTACTGCTCATCAGTATATCTTATTAACAGTTAAAAAAAAAGTCTCATAGAAAATGAAATGCTTTAATGGTAAGAGAAGTAATAACTATTTGGGATATTTTCTAAATAGTTACAAAACCTATCACTGGCTGTTCTTAGGAATATTGAAGGTTTTCCTAGTTGCAAATAGGTGAGTACTAAATGTTTCATTTATTCTTTCCTAGGCCAGGGGAAAAGAGGATTTCTTTAAATATGTGTGTGTGTGTGTGTGTGTGTGTGTGTATGTTCATTATATTTATGTACGTGCACTGTAAATGACAGGTGTATATATGGGGATTCTTCAAAATGTTTATGGAAAAGAGAGTTAGAAGATAGCTTTATTTTGGTGCAAAACCTTTTTAAAAATACCATGCATAATTTTTCATAATACTTATTTTCCACAAACTTCTCACAGTATCCTTGTATATACTTTATATATAAAAGATGAATATATATGTATATAACACTTTAGCACATGGTATTTTTCTTTTAAAATTATTTATTTATTTATTTGAGAGACAGAGAAAGAGGGAAAAAGAGAGATGAACCATCTGCTGGTTCATTTCTCAAATGCACATAATGCCCAGGCGTGGACCAGGGTGACGCCAGGGCCCAGGAACTCCATCTGGGTTTCCCACAAGGGTGGCAGGAACCCAATTATCTGAGCCTTCATCACTGCCTTCTAGGGTCCATATTAACAGGCAGCTGGAGTTAGGAGCCAGCGCCAGGAATCTAACTCAGACACTCCGAAGTGGGGCACAGGTGTCTTAACTGCTGGGCCAAACATGGGTCCCCTCACGTGACATTTTCTTTTTTTTTTTTTTTTTTATAGATATCTTGTTAATGAAATTTTTTTTAAACTTTTATTTAATGCATATAAATTTCCAAAGTACGACTTATGGATTACAATGGCTTCCCCCCCATACCGTCCCTCCCACCCACAACCCTCCCCTTTCCCACTCCCTCTCCCCTTCCATTCACATCAAGATTCATTTTTGATTATCTTAATATACAGAAGATCAGCTTAGTATACATCAAGTATGGATTTCAACTGTTTGCTCCCACACAGAAACATAAAGTGAAAAATAATAGATGATTTTTTTTAAATGATGATGAAATCAGAGCAGACCTATTGTCATGTTTAATCCCAGTGAGAGTCAAGTTGGGAATTGATAATTTCTTTCTTTTTTTTTTTTTTTTTTTTTTTACAGAGGATCAGTTTAGTATGCATTAAGTAAGGATTTCAACAGTTTGCACCCCCATAGAAACACAAAGTGAAATATACTGTTTGAGCACTAGTTATAGCATTAAATCTCAATGCACAGCACATTAAGGATAGACATTTTCTGTTGGATGCGTTCTTAAGGATAATTTTGTTACAGCAAATCAAGAGGAGGACACAATTTTAAAGATAAATCCAAGAGACGCTTTATTTTTGGGCTTAATTTAATTTTTTTTTGACAGGCAGAGTGGACAGTGAGAGAGAGACAGAGAGAAAGGTCTTCCTTTGCCGTTGGTTCACCCTCCAATGGCCGCCGCGGCCGGTGCACTGCGCTGATCCGAAGCCAGGAGCCAGGTGCTTCTCCTGGTCTCCCATGGGGTGCAGGGCCCAAGTACTTGGGCCATCCTCCACTGCACTCCCTGGCCACAGCAGAGAGCTGGCCTGGAAGAGGGGCAATCGGGACAGAATCCGGCGCCCCGACCGGGACTAGAACCCAGTGTGCTGGCGCTGCTAGGCAGAGGATTAGCCTATTGAGCCGCAGCGCCGGCCTTAATTTAATTTTGTATCACTTCTGTCTCTCTCTGTCTCTTCTCTTTTTAGTAAATTCACTCTCATTCCCTATGGGTCTGCCTTTATTACTGTAATGGAGAGGTATTTGTAATAAGTTGCTGGCTTTTCTCTCCATGAGATTGTTGGTAAATGAGATACCTGTCTTGGTGGGAGCAGGGGTTACCATTTCAAAGGATAGTTTTTAGGTGTGGTTCAGAGCCTGCCAGGCTCACAGTGCCATTCCATACAAGGTGCTCTGAATCAAGGCAAAGTGCTGGTTCCAGGTCCAGAGCGCAGGATTGAAGACAGATGGGGAAGGTGGGAAAACCCTAGGGCTATCGGGCTGGGTCTTATCTGGGGACCCCCCATAACTCCTGGGCAGTCCTTGAAGCTCTTTCCTCTGCCCTCCCTTCCTTGAGAGTTCTTTGTCACATTCCTGCTCTCTCTTCCTCTTCCCAGAGGTCCTTCCCTGCCCTCATGCATTGCAGTTATTATTTAAATAGGAAATGCACACAAACTGCTAACCCTGACCTCTCTCCTGGTCTTGCTGCTTTGTCTGAGGTCTTAGACTGCAGCAGTCCGTCATCTCCCTAACACTGTGATCTCACCCTCTGCCTCGTCGTCCTGTCATGGTTGGGATTCTGTACATGCACATGTTCACACTGAATTTTAGTGGAAGTGAAATCCACTTTGAAGTCACACACATAATTCTTTTTATTTATTATTTGAGGAAACTTGAGAAGCTATTTAACCCTATCAACTTGAGTATACTCATATATTGAGGTGGAGGCGAATGACAGTTTTGCATCCAAGCCACTTGAATTTTAAATGGAATTTTAAATTATAAATTTTAAATGGAATGTTTGATTAATTGATCTTAGTGCCTGACAGCATTGTATTCAATAGATCAAGCATAGTAGTTTGATTTCCTCACACACACACACACACACACACACACACACCAGGTTCTACCAGTTGCAGAGGCTTTGAAATGCTAGGGTACAAAATGAGGATTTTATTACATAACCTGGGGAGCCATTGCAAATTTTTGAACGATGAACTAAACCAATAATTAGTGTCTTAGGGAGAGAAATCTAGGAATAAATTTCAAGAAGAGCAACTAAGGGGTCTTTTTTGTTCATGTGATAAGCGCTAAGATAGTACAATGGTGATTAAATTAAAAGACTACCAGAGAAATTATAAAACATAATTTGTAAGACCATTATGTCAGACTTTGGCTGCCTGCTATTTGTGTGTACTTCACAATTTCCCCTACTGTGAATTCAAGCCTTGTGATTCTACTGGGATGTGTCCACACATTGCCACGCGGAATGGTTTTGTGTTTGTCTTGGGATCTAGAAGTGTGAACCTTTAAGCTTCCTTACTGATGTTATATTTTTTGAAATGACTGCATATTGTTTCCAGAATTCACAAGGAATATGTTCCTACAAATATACACACTCAGACTTGATCCCGGCAATTTATATAACTCATTAATTTTTTTTTCAAAATGATTTCAGGTTTCTGGAGTAATCTTTAGATAAGGTAGAATTTGTACAGACATCAAGTTTCAGACATATATCATGGATCTGGAATATTGACAATATTACAAAACATTTACTTTGTGAAATAAAGTAATGAACACCGGTTTTGTTGTCGTGTATATGTTCAACATTACTTGTGCTGTTCATCCTGAATGGAGTCCCTCTCTTTTCTCTCTCTTTATTTTAAACTGTTGGTGTCCTGTTTCTCAAAACCCAATTCAAATTTCACCTTCTCAAGATACCAATCTAGAAAGCCTATCTCTTACACTTATTTTTCCTATCAAATACTCTCACACTTTATAATAAATCATTTTTACTTAAAGCATTTCATGTAGAAACTTAATCTCACTAACAAATGATCAGTTTCTAGCATAGAAACTTGTATCAACATCTCATTCTCTTTGACACCTGACACAGCAACTAATACTTTTTGATTTTTAATTACAAATAAAAAATAAAATCTGAGTTTTGAGACCTGAAACTAAAATCCTGATTCATAGGTAGCTTGTTACAACATTATTTTATTTAAATAAACAATGAAATAGATACTTCAACAATCCTTTTTCCATTTTAATTACAGGGAATCTGGAAATCCTAGAATGATTATACTTTCTCAGGTACATCCAAAATAAGTCTCATACTGATTTAATTTTAAAAAGTATTAGGTGGGGCCAGTGTTGTGGCATAGTAGGTTAAATCTCTGCCTGCAGTGCCGGCATCCCATGTGGGTGCCAGTTCGAGTCCTGGTTGCCCCTCTTCCAATACAGCTCTCTGCTTATGGCCTGGGAAAGCAGTGGAAGATGCCCATGTTCTTGGTCCCCTGCACCCACATGGGAGACCAGGAGAAAGGTCCTGGCTCCTGGCTTCAGATCGGCCCAACTCTGGCTGTTGCAGCCATTTAAGGAGTGAACCAGCAGATGGAAGATTCTCTCTCTCTTTGTCTTTCCCTCTCTATATCTGTAACTCTGCCTCAAATGAAAGTCACAGACAAGCTGTTATTGTTCACAGAACAGTATTCCTGAAGTTCAATTTAAGAGCTTAACTATGTTGAGTTACTACATATCTAATACAGGCTTTTAGAATTCCTCCAACAAGGTATATTTTGCTCCAACTTGTTTAACATAACCAGTACCTGAGGTTTTTTGTGTGTGTGTTTGTTTTGTTTAATTTCAGCCTTGGAAATAATCGGACTATTGGCCTGACAAACTATCAGTTTCAGGAAAGCTGTTTGGAAAAATCTCTAAGAAATCAGTAATTGATCAAATAATTTTTGTCTGTTGGTCTCAGGGACTCAAGGTATTTCATAATAAAAAGTAAGCTGAGAACATGTCTCGTCCAGTCTTCCAGTTTCACAGAGAGGACTGAGGATGAGCTGATGTGAACTCCTTTTCCCCTCCCCCTCTTCCCTCCTTCCTCCTTCCCTCCCTCCCTCCCTCCCTCCCTCCTTCCCTCCTTCCTCGCTTCCACCCTTCCTCCCTTCCTTCCACCGTTTCTCCCTTCCACATGATGACAGCTCCTCTAGCTGAAGATAGGGCTGAGTGTGTGCAGAGGCATAGCCCCAGGCTGGAGTCATTCAGAGCTACATCTGTAATACACTGGCTGTAGAGTGAAGTCCAGAGCCACACATTCGAGTGCGTCCAGGACTGACACTACACCTGGTGCCTCCCTACTCCAGAAAGGGTTAACTTTCTGCTTCTCACTGATTTTGACAAGCAAATTTGAAAGGAAATCTGGTGTTTTCACCAGAACTGTTGATACTTAGGCCCAGGCGAGACAGTAACTACTGGTCCTGTAGGGCTGGCCATTCCAAAAGGATGACATCACTTTCTTACCTGACACTCAAGGATTCCATTTAGGTATAAACACCAAAGTCCGTGTGAGTCTAGCTGGCCTTGATGTGGCATCTACCTACCCACTTTTCCATATATAAGAATACAATTCTAGACGTGTTTTATACAATTAACATGATTTGCTTTTTATTTACCTATTTGTCCACTTAAATATACCTACTTGTGTCCATCATGTACCATGCTAATCCGATAGCATATGATTGTATAAATATATATGAGTATATATGCTATACACATAGGATTACATATACTATATATTATATAGGCTATAGCTTTGTATATACTATAGGGTTAACATATCATATGGTATAAAGTAACAATAAAATTTCAAAAAATTATTAAGCAATTTTTACAAATTTCCAAAAGGAAAATTCTGAATACTGAAACAGAAGGAAATTTTTCAGACTTCTATAAAGCAGTTTTTATAAGTACGGTAAATAACATGAAAGCACACAGCAACTCCAACTCCTCTCCCGGTTGAAATTCTCATGTCTTGAAATTGCCAGATTCCTAGTCTGTGTCCTGTGTTATAATGTGATATCTGTAGGACTAGAGCATGTCTGTCCTGATCACTGACTGTTACTAAATACTTGGACGTGTAGGCTTTCAGCAGGGGAGTGTGGGAGATTCAGCCAGGCAGCTGGAAAGTGTGAAGCTGCTGTCTTGCTTTCTTGCCTTATCTTAGTACTCTCTTACTCGCAGAGTTGTTTTAATTTTACCATAACTTCAATGTTCAAGAAACATAAGCCAGAGATGGGTTTGCTTTGAGGACAACCTACCTTCATAGACTCATTTGTAAAGAGAAGTTGTTTTGGGTAGTCTTCCGAGATTTTAAAAATATATAGATTGATCGTGTTTAAACATTGATCAAAAGCTAAATAGCATTTGCTCTTAAACATCGCTGGTGTAACTTATTCTATGTAGCCTCAGGAATGGATGATGTGCTCTTGGGACTGGTATCTGACTGCATTCTTCCTCCCTCCTTCCCCCAAATAGAAAGCAATGGGGAGACAGCGTGGGCATAGATGGGCCCTTTGCCACATACTTGTTTTATAAATAAGAACCCCAGGATGATTAATCTACTTCTGCTATTCAGTTGTGATAAGACAAGTCTAAAATGCTGTCAAATCCTTCAACCATAGTGCAAGACTTTAGTCCAAAATAAATACCTTCATCAAAAATACTCATAGGAACAATGTAGAATGCAGCTACTGGTGTTTTGTTCATAGCTCTTTGTCTGTGGGAGGTACAGACTTATCTAAAATGCTGCCACTTTCAATTTATCATCTGGGTGTGAACAAAGAAAAAGATAACATTTTACACAATATCATGCTTTCTTGATGTGGTCACCTTTAATAATAGAAACATTTCCCAACGCATTCATCATAATTCTACCAGGAAGCAGATGTGCAGTCTTATTTTTCTCTCAGATCATGTATTTATTTATTGCATTATATCTTTCAGTTGTAGATATTTTCCTGTAGAGGGAAATTCCATCTTTCCTGGAATAATACTTCCCCAAGTTTTACATGTATTTTTTTAAAAATTGGTGAGTTGTAAAAGTACACTTTCCCTTCTATTGGTATTTTGATTCTATCTCTACAAGGCCAGACCTTGATTGCTAATAATGCTGCCTGAGGATATGTCCATGATACCATAATAATAAATCAAAGGGATTTGGATGGGGGGAGGAATAACATCCGTGCAAATACACAGACAAATGAATTTCTATTGATAGAATCATCTTCATGGAAAATTATACTGTCCTTCACAGGTGAGCATTTATAGCACCCTCACCTGTCTTACCTCTGTCATTTATTTTTTCCGTTCCTGATGAAATCCTTTGTGTCCCCCTCAGAATATTTCCCACCCTCAGTCATTCTCCAGATTTCCAGGGGCATTTGATTTTACTTCTCCAAATCTCCAGCCAAGATCTGCAGATCAAACATTTCTAGCAAACATTCTGTCTAGAGTTGGGCTTATAAAGCCAATGAAGACACTAACGTCCCATATCTAAGTGTCTGAATTTGAGTCCTGGCTCTGGCTCCTTACTCCACCTTCCTGCTAGTGCAGAGACCCAGAGAGCCAGCAGTCATGGCTTAAGTGGTTGAGTTCTTTCCATCCATGTGGGAGACCTAGACTGAGTTCCCAGTTCCTAGCTTCAGTCCAAGCCCACCCCTAGCTATTGCAGGCATTTAAGGAGTGAACCAAAAGATAGGGGCTTCCTCTCTCTCTCTAGTTCTCTCTCTGTCTCTCTGTCTCTCTCTCTTTCGCTGGCTCTTGCTCGCTCTTTGATACAGTTGATGAAGCTTCCTGTATGATGATGCATCACTTTGTTTTGGCTTTGCGATCCCCAGGTGCGTTTAAGTTCACTTGTGTCATGAAGTTCCTAGGTCATCAGTTACTCTTGCCAATGGCTATCTCCCTGAGACCAGTTCATTTGTGTTGGCTTCAGGACACAGTTCCATTGAGTGTGGACAGTTGGTAATCAGTGTTCGCACTGCCTATTCACAGTGCCCATACACCATCTTTCAGACCATGGTTCTGATCAGGTTCTTGGCATCATTATAGCCTCATCTACAAAACATTCAAGTCATGTTTCCTTACCTACTTTAATATCTTTTCAGTCCTTCAAACACAAAATGCCACAGTAAAGCAAGATTTTATTTTTTCCTTTACTGGCCTTCCTAACTTCTCTTTCTTTTCTGTGATCACTGTGCAACTAGTAATTGCACATTTCTGTCATGTCTGATGCAATTAGAGCGAATGCTGCAGGCCCAGTCAAACTAGGTTCTCAACTGATCCTGTCACCCACCACCGTGCAGCCTTAGACAACTGGTTTCTCCTCTCTGTGCCTTAGTTTCAACATCTGTAAAACAAGGTAATAAGAGTACTTAACTACTGGGTTCCTGCAGGGATTGAGTGAGTTGAAATGTGCTCACAACTGACACTAGTGCTGGTTTCCTAATATTCCCTGACAAATGTTAGCTACTATTATTATCGCTTTCCTTTGCTCTCTATTTCCAGTTTTTTAAAATTTATTTGACAGGTAGAGTTAGATAATGAGAGAGAGAGAGAGAGAGAAAGGTCTTCCTTCCGTTGGTTCATTCCCCAAATGGCCACCACGGCCGGCACTGCGCTGATCCAAAGCCAGGAGCCAGGCGCTTCCTCCTGGTCTCCCATGTGGGTGCAGGGGCCCAAGGACTTGGGCCATCCTCCACTGCCTTTCCGGGCCACAGCAGAGAGATGGACTGGAAGAGGAGCAACCGGGACCAGAACCCGGTGCCCATATAAAATGCCGGTGCCGCAGGCAGAGGATTAACCAAGTGAGCCACGGCGCCGGCCAATCTATTTCCAGTTAATTCAGCAAGTTCTCTTAACATTTCCCTCCTTTCCATTTTCACTGCCAGCACTGTGATTCAAACCTTTATGATCTTTTGCTTGAACTATTTTAATAGCCTTCTAACTCATATTCCTGCTCCAATTTCCATAATAAGCCATAACAAAGTCGGTTTTTGCATTCTAGACTGTTATATTATCTTGGTTAGGAACACTTCACTTGACAAAATAATAGTCTTTATAGAAAGATAAATAAGCAAAGCTGAAAGTGACATTAAAAGGCACATTAAGTGTTTGTGTGTATATATACATAATTGTATGTTCTATGAATATGCATATATGTGTAGGTGTATGAAGTCTTGTAGTTAAAGTGAAAGCAGTTCCATTCTAAGAAAATCAGATACTCATGGTTATTTTTTAAAAAGTTTTATTTATTTATTTGAAAGTTAAAGTTACTTTAGAGAGAGAAGGAGAGACAGAGAGAGATCTTCCATCCTCTGGTTCACTCCCCAGATGCAAGCTGGGCCAGGCCAAAGCTAGGAGCCAGAAGCTTCTGTCAGGTCTTCCAAGTGGGTGGCAGGTGCTCAAACATTGGACCATCTGCTGCTGCTTTTCCCAGGCCATTAGCAGGGAGCCAGATCAGAAGTGGAGCAGCTGGGATGTGAACGGGTGCTCATATGAGATGCCAGCAACACAGGAAGCAGCTTTACCCATTACATCACAACACTGGCCCCATTCATGGTTATGAAACCTGCTGTTTTTGGCAACTTCTGTTGATTAAAAATTGTCAAAGGAGCCTGCATTGTGGTGCGTTAGGTTAAACTGCCACTTGGAATGCCATCATCCCATGTGAGCACTGGTTCAAGTCAGCTACTCTTCTGATCCAGCTCTCTGCTAATGTGCCTGGGAAAGCTGCAGAAGATAGCCCAAGTATCTGGACTCCTGCCACCCATGTGGGAGACACAGATGGAGTTACTGGTTGCTGGCTTGGCCTGGCACAGCCTGGGTCATTGCAACAATTTTGGGAGTGAACCAGTGGATGGAAGGATGGAAAATCAATCTCTCTCTCTCTCTCTCTCTCTCTCTGTCTTTAAAATAAATACTAAGTAAGTCTTTAAAAAAATAAAAAAATTCCTAAAGCATATAATATACCCAGGTATACATTTATATAATTTTCTTAGAAAATCAACTCTCCTTTCAAAGTTTGTGAACCAGTTTGCACTTTTTCTTGTTTCCTTTTTTTCAAGTATCATCTCTGCATATTTATATAAGAATCTAGCCTTTGCAGAAAGTTGTAACATGTATGGAATATTTTATCAACCACAGCTTGTCTCTAAGTTGAGACCCTTCACCCCATACATGTGCTGCCCATTTTTATGGGATAGGTTGGAAATAGTTGAAGTCCTTTGTTTTAAGGTGATGACCTGAAATGAGTTTAAAGAAATGCAGTGTGGACTTTGCAAAAATTGGTACACATATGTACCAAGTTATTGAAGAATCGCAGGTGACGAACCCATGAGGGTGAGGCATGATTCTCTCCTGCTGTTCAGATCTTTATCTAAGTGACTGCCTTGTTTGAACATCGCTGTTGTCATTCACTCCCTGCCCATCCCCAGTGATGGCAGAATTCACTATAAACACCTTGCCTTGTCATGATTGGGCTGTAACCTAACATTGTAGGTTAGACTGTACTGACCTTAGGCACATGCAAATATTACATCACTTCTTTGCTCATGCCGTCTCTTAGGAATCTCTGAAAACTTTATGCACTCTCAAAATCCAACATAAATGACATCTCCATTATGAAGTTTACTTTGACTCCACACTAGTCCCCTACCATCTCAGTCACCAAGTCTTTTTTAAATATTTCATTTATACTTTATATCTCTTGTATAGAACTTACATTCTGCCTCAATTATAGCTCTTTGTATACAGGTTTTAGTTTCTAAGTACATTATCTCCTTGAATAAAAGATCACATTTTAGTTTCCAGTAAAACATGGATTTGAATCTTACACAAGTTCTAAGTTTTTTTTTTTAAAGATTTTACTTATTTATTTGTGAAGAAGAGAGACAAGCTTCCTTTGCTAGTTCACTCCCCCAGTTGCTCCCAATAATTGGGGCTGGCTAGGGCTGAAGCAGGAAGCCAGGAACTCAACTCAGATTTCCCACGTGGGTGGCTGGAGCCCAGTTATGTGTGCCGTCACCTGCTGCCTCCCAGGGTCTGCATTAACAGGAAGCTGAAGTCAGAAGTGGATCCGGACATCGAGCCAGGCACTCTTACATGGTGCACTGGCATCTTAACCTGGGTCTTGACAGCCCGGCCAAATACCACCCAGATTCTAAGTTCTAAAAGCCAAAATTTAAAGTGAAAGTGTCAATCTGTCGGAATTTATCGGGCAAAGATCCTGCAGAAACATGTTAAATGTATTACACAGGATTTATGTGCTGGTTGAGAGACAGGCGTTCGGTCTCTCAATAGAGCCCAGCACCCGAGGTTTGCCCTGTATGTTGCCTCCAGACCCTGTCCCTGCGTCAGTCCCAGATGGAGTGATTGCCTCGTGCGCTGTGAGGAAATCTAGGCGTCTTTAAATATGAAAATCTAATCCAGTTAGAGAGATGCTCAGACTACGAGAACTGAGAATGACTAATATTTTTTTTTAAAGATGGGTGGTCTAAAAATCATCACTCTGCCTGGTTTTCGAGAAATTTGGTTGCCCCAGTTCACAAGCATTCAGATAAATAAATAGACAGCTACATACAGATATAGGTATGAGTTTGGATTTAAAAAATGTAGTTTAAGTCTATTAAATCTGCGATGATGGGTCACCCTGTAGTGATGACACAGTGGCTCCATTCAAGTTATTATTTGCTGCAGTCTTCCATAGAGTGATGGTGTTAAAAGAGCAGACTTCTGCTCAGATAGAGCTTGATGCAAACCCCTGCTCTGCCCTCTGCCCCTGCCTAACTGCAGGGCCCAAAGCAGCAGCTTAACTTTGAGTGTCAGTTTTATCACAAGCTTATGGGGATTTAAAGGAGTATGGGACTGCAAGAGTAGGAAATGGGATGCGCAGGGTTTACCTCCTAGTTCACACGCGGAGAAGGTCAGTGATTATTAGTGTTGCTGTTGACCGTTTCCTTTACAAGACAAACGTTTCTAACTGATAGTAGGGCTTTCAACCTTCCTCCCTACTATGGGAGTCTGTGGCTTTGCCCAACTCAATTTATATTTGGAACATTGGCAGGAATTGCTTTCCTGTTTTTTAAAGGGCATGCAGACATGAAATGGTTGGTTATTTATTTGAATCAGGATTGAAACACTTGGCTGGCTGGAGGCAGTTCTGGGAATGAGAAGAAGGGAGCGTCTTTGAATGATTGAAGCTGGATTTCTGAATTGGGTCTTTCAGAAATAAGGGGCTTCTTTGCCCATTTTCCGTGAATTTACATTTTTTCATGGTAAATTGCCCTGGATCAGATAAATTATAAGTAACATCTCTCATTTTTTCTCATTATTTTTTAAAAATGCAGCTTTACATAATTGAATCCCTTCTCAGTCCTTTGATGCTTTATGTTGGATATTTGAGATTTTTCCTTATTTTCCTATCATGTGTACCATTTTTATAGCCTTTATTTTTTTCAGATTCCATTTATGATCTTAACTATTATACTTTCACAGCCCAGGAGATTTGGCTAACATTTTACTCTTCGCCCTCTGTCAAGCTCTGTGGTTTTTCGTTTGTTGTTGTTGTTTTTCTTTCTTTTTTGTTTTACTAGAATTTTTGTTACTGAATTGTCTTGATTTACTGGCAATGGTGGGGGATATTATTTTCTACTTTTCCTAGGTGAGTGAACTGAAGCTGACAGAAGCTAGATAACTTTCCCAGGTCTCGTCCTCAGTGCTAAAGATGGGACGTTGGGTTCTCCATTGCTGCACAAACTCCAGACAGCTTCCTTGGAGAGGTGCTTTGAAAGCCTGCTTTCTTAAAGAATTTTGCATTTCTTTCCTTTGTATTCTCCTTGTGTGTTTTAGGTTTCTGTCCATTTCTTTTACAGTTTTACTTATTTGTACAGTATTTTTCTCTTCCATACAAACCATAAGCATCAGAAAACACTGCTTTCCCCTCTCGTTCTTCACCCGCATTCCATATCCTTGTCTCTCCGGTGGTCGCTGTCCTGCTTACATCCTCTAAACCTTGCCCTCTGACCTTGAATCCCTGACCCAGTTTCTTTACCAACAACCCTGCACAGTTTTTTGAGAAGCAGAGAGAGAGGGAGACAGAGAGACACCGTGAGACAGAGACAGAGAAGAGAGAGAGAACTCCCACTCACTGGTTCAATCCTCAGATGCACATAATGGCTAGCACTGAGCTGAGCTGAAGCCGTGGGTGGCAGGGATTCAGCCTCTCATGCCATCACGTGCTGCCTCCCATGCACCGCATGGGCTGGAAGCTGGAATTGGGAGCAGAGCCGGGACTTGGTGCCCAGGCACGTGGATGCAGGACACAGGCATCCTAACTGCTAAGCCAAACGTCCACCAGACAGCCCGCACATCTTAAATGCTACTTTCCTGTAAGTCAGTTCCACGCTAATGTTTTCTTCTGCTAAGCATTTCCTCTCAGCTACCGGAGCTTTCGGCTCTGCAGATTGCTCCTTGGTGCGTCTGGGAAGACTCTGCCAAGAATCTTTTTGCACATGTGCTTGTTTTTCGGTACCTGGAAATTTGACAGAGCTCCCGTGCTTTTTCCACAGCCCCTCCCAGGTTTTGCTGCAGCCTGCTAGACCCTCTCTGCCGTGTGAGTTTCCCTTCCATTAGCTGCTCCACCCAGCTGCACCTTCAGCCTGGCCTCTTCCAACCGAATCCTCCACTGTCTTTTTCCATTGTGGTGACAGCTCTGTTTTGATCACCGGTGTTAGGTCATTCTGTGAATACAAAGACCAGGCTGTGACAACCAAGGACTACACCTACTGGAAATTTCTGCGACTGAATTCTATTTTTACTGTGTTTTTTACCTGGTCTGCCTAAGCTGCTTCTTTCATTCTTCTTTAGTAATACTTGTGACCTTGTGACTCCCCAGAAACTCATCACGAGGACGTGGCTTCACACAATAGTCACTGTTCTGTTAATGCTGTGCGTGGGAACATGAATCAGGTCGGAGATATAGTGAGCCATTTATTATTTATTTATTTGAAAGGCAGAGTTACAGAGAGGCAGAAGCAGAGAGAGAAAGAGAGAGAGAGAGAGAGAGAGAGAGAGAGAGAGGTCTCCTGTTTCCTATCTGCTGCTTCACTCCCCAGATGGCCGCAACAGCCAGAGCACATCAGTCAGAAGCCAGGAGCTTCTTCTGGGTCTCCCATGTGGGTGCAAGCCCCAAGCACTTGGGCCATCTTCTGCAGCATTCCCAGGCCATAGCAGAGAGCTGGATCAGGAGTGGAGCAGCCAGGAATTGAACCGGCGCCCATATGGGATGCCAGCACTGCGGGTGGTGGCTTCACCTGCTATGCTACAGCGCCGGTCCCCTCTGCTTGGCTTTGACTTCTTGGTAACTGCTCTGATTCTCAGCTCTGTTGTTTATAACATGAGGAATGAATCATACCTGACTGCAAAGGTGAGGTTCAAGTGAGATAACAGGCACACACGAGATTTTCAAATTGGAAACAGCTACACAACAGATACAGATCATTATTGATTCACGCTCAAAGTGCAGAGATAAAAGTTTCCAAGTACCTGAAATTTAAAATGACAGCAGATGGAATATATGACTAAATTAGTATAAGGATTTCATTGACTCATAGTTTTCTGTTGTGCATCAGGTATTTCTTAAAATACTGAAACCTTCACGTTGTTTTTATTTTTTTTAATTTAAAGATTTATTTGTATTTATTTAAAAGGCAGAGTGATGGAGAGAGAGGGGGAGACTGAGAGAAAAAAATTGTCCATCTGCTGGTTCACTCCCCAAAAGGCCACGGCAGCCAGGACTGGGTCAACCAAAAGACAGGAGCAAGGAACTCAACTGTGTCTCCCACATGGGTGGCAGGACTCCAAGTACTTGGGTCACCATCTCCTGCTTTCCCAGGCATATTACCCGGTACTTGGATCTGAAGCAGAGCATCCGGGACTTGAACTGGTGCTAACCTGTTGCACCACAACATCAGCCCCCTCGTTGGATTTTACTGAAGGGATATTTCTGGGTAGTACTATGAGTGTCTGAGGTTGTGAGACAGGTGGGTAGGGCATCTGTTTTGCTGGCCTAAATATCATTGTCCCTGAATACTGCTCTGAGGGCAGTCACAGTTCTCCCTCTACTGGGGTGGGTGTTATAGTGATTCCCAGGCAAACACATTCTGGCTGAACTGCACAAGCAGCAACGTGCATGTTATGGTTGAAACTCTACCTGGGAATCTTTCTCTCACTCCCACAGGATGTGCTTTCAAGGTTTTATATCTGCCCACGTGTCTAATTATGTGAGTGATTCATTTACATTTTAGTACACTCAATGCTGTATTGCAAACCCACACAAAGAATCATTGGGAACTGTATTCAAAGGACCCATTTTCCCATCCTTTTCCATTTCCTTCAGGAAACTGCTGAACTGATTTACCGTTTCAGGTCGTTAATTGATGACAACTGTCATATGAACAAACTATAGAGGAGATAGCTAAGCTAACATCGTCCATCCTTCTGACAATTGAGTGTGGATCGCTACTGTGACTCCCCATTGCTGTGTTGATTGTGTTTGTCCTCTTGAATCATGGTAACTCTCATTGCGGTCAAATTGCTTATGTTCTACTCTACTGTCAGACTGGTGCTATGTGTCTATCGGGCAAAGAGATTTATCACTGGCATTTTTCTACTTGCCTCCTTGGGCTGGTCTTCTTTACTGCTTTATTGAAGTTGTCCTCCATAAGCCTGTGCGCCTGGTCCCGGGTTAATGTATACATTTTTTTCATGCAGAATATTTATACCCTTGGCTTGTTTGTAGATGGATGCTTTGCCCATCACCTTGTTGCTCGGCCAAGCTGTTCTTGTTTAGCGCTTTAATCTTTCACCATAAATCATTTTCCTCTGCATCTTACTCATTCTTCCATCATGTCTCTGAACTCCTTCCAGCTTCTCTGCATCTTTTGGATAATGAGGTGCGGGTCTGAGTGCCGGGTGCAGTCCCACCAGCTCTGCTGGGAGGGCCCTGTTACCTCCAGTCTGCTGTGGTGCCTTCGGCTCCCTCAGGTTCTCGTTAGAGGGAGCGCCTGCCTCCACAGGCAGAGTGAAGCACAGACGCACCACCCCTTTCTCCTGCATCTGCCATCTGGCTAATCCTTCTTCCAGAGTGGAAAGCTCAACCTCCGCTTCTCTCCCACTCTCCCACCATGACTCTTGCTCTCTTGTTCTTGATTTTACTCATCCTGCTTGACTCACATCTATCTGCTTAGTTCTCTCCTTTTCTCTTTATCTTGATTTGGTCCAAGAACTGCCCACTCCTGTGGTTTTGCTCTTACAAGATGAGGAATCTCTGCCAAGCTGATGACATCTGCAAAGATCTCTTCACTGTATCAATCGCTTTCACGTCTCACTGCTAAGAAAGCACTTGTTTCCTTATATTTATCTAATGCCTTGGCTTTTTGTTTGTTTTATCAAATCAGTAAGTATTTTTGGTGTTATGTTGTAAGACTTGAAAACTCAATTTTAGCAAATTTGCTCAGAGAATTGAGCTATAATTATTTTAGGTATTGCTGTTTGCCATTTAATAATACATATTTTAATTTTTTTTTGACAGGCAGAGTGGACAGTGAGAGAGAGAGAGAGAGAGACAGAGAGAAAGGTCTTCCTTTGCCGTTGGTTCACCCTCCAATGGCTGCCGCAGCCGGCACACTGCGGCCAGTGCACCGCGCTGATCCGATGGCAGGAGCCAGGCGCTTCTCCTGGTCTCCCATGGGGTGCAGGGCCCAAGGACTTGGGCCATCCTCCACTGCACTCCCTGGCCACAGCAGAGAGCTGGCCTGGAAGAGGGGCAATGGGGATAGAATCCGGCGCCCCGACTGGGACTAGAACCCGGTGTGCTGGCGCCGCTAGGCGGAGGATTAGCCTATTGAGCCGCGGCGCCGGCCTACATATTTTACTTTTTTAACTATAATTTGGGGATGGGCAGCAGGTGTTTGGCCTAGCAGTTAAAATGCTACTTGGGGACCCCACATTCCATGGGCTCGTATCCCCGTCTGCACCCCCAGTTCCAGCTTTCTGCTAATGCACAGACTGAGAGTCAGCAGGTGATGTCTCAAGCAGTTGGCTCCTGCCCCCAACATGGGAGAGCTGGACTGCATCCCCACCTCCTGGCTGCAGCCCTAACTTAGATCCACTGTGGTAGGTATCTAGGGGAATAAACCAGCAGGTGGGCACTTTCTCTCAGTCTCTCAAATACATTTTTTGAAAATTAGAGTGTATGCAGTTTGAGGAGAGCTGTAACAGTACGGCTTCTCTGGAATAGTTGTGGTGTCGCTGATGGCCTGCATTTCTTACACACTAGTTGGTCTCCCTTCCTTCACTCCTTTCTTTGTGTCTTTGCTGCTCCCTTCCTCCACTCATAGGATGGTTCCTGAGATCCTCCCATCTGCAAAACAGTGTGTGGGAAGGAAAAACAACACCTGTGTTCCATGCTCCGTTCTCAAAATGATGAGCTCTGCAGCTGCACCAGATCACTGAGGCTGTCACCTGTGTTCTCAGCTGTAGCAGAGAGGGCTTGAACAGTGTGATGATTAGGAGAGAGCAAAACAGCATTTTACCCACAAATGAAGACCCAGTGAGAGAGAAAGCCACAACAGGAGTTGTGGATCAGATTGAGGAGGACCTCGAAAACCTGCATAGCCTGTCTCTGGGGTGCGAAACAAGAGGCTCCCCGTTGCCTGTCTAGTTAATTTTATCTGAACACTCAGAGTATGAAATTTACTTGGATGCAAAGGGGGGATTGAAGTGAGGGCAGCTGGAAAAGGAACTAGGAAAATATTGTAATGATCTGGAAATTATGTACTAAAGAATGATAAGGATTGAAGCTTGGAGGAAAATTTGAGTCAGGCACTATAGATTTAGGAAAGCACTTTAAATGTAGTCACTGGTTTACAAAAAAAGAAGTAAAGAAGTCATTTGGGTGAGTCTTACCACCTGGAGCATTTTCCTGGCAAGTCCAGACCGCTGATCACCCACTGAGACTTGCTGGGTGGAGTGCTGGGAGGTGGCGACTTCCACTTTAACCATCTCCCTCGGCGGTTCAGAGGCTTGTAGCTGGTTACAAAATGTTGAGGTGCAAGAACAATCATTGTCAAAGTAGGCGAATGTTAGGGTCTAGGATAAGCAGCAAAAGATACAGGCAAAGGAAGCCTTGGGGCTGACCGAGAAGCATCGCACGGGGTAACAGAGGACAGAGCAGTGGCAGCTGAGGGAAACAGTGAAATCCGGTGCCGGTTCTGTGGTACAGCCGCTTCAGCTGCTGCTTTTGACACTCACCTCCCATGTTGGAATGCTAGTCTGAGTCCTGGCTACTCTGTGTTTCTCTTTGTTTTCTTTCTTTCTTTCTTTCTTTTTTTTTTTTTTTTTAAGATCTATTTATTTATGTGAAAGGCAGAGTTACAGAGAGGCAGAGGCAGAGAGAGAATCTTCTGTCTGCTGGTTCACTCTCCAAATGGCCGCAATAGCTGGAGCTGAGCTGATCCAAAGCCAGGAGCCAGGAGCTTCTTCTGGGTCTCCTAGGTGGGTGCAGTGCCCCAAGGGCTTGGGCCATTTTCTGCTGCTTTCCCAGGCCATGGCAGAGCTAGATTGGAAGAGGAGCAGCCGGGAATTGAACCAGCACTCACACGGGATGCCGGCACTGCAAGCGGCAGCTTCACCTGCTATGCCACAGCACCGGCTCCCTCTGTGTCTCATATCCATCTCGCTGCTACTGTTTTCCGGGAGGCAGCTGATGGCAGCCAAAATACTTGGTTTCCTGCCACCCATGTGTGAGACTCAGGTGGTATGGGGTTGGCATTTGGAGAGTGAATCAGCAGATGTAAGATTGATTCATTCCCTCCCCTCCCCTTTCAGATAAATAAAAACAAATAAATAAACATTTAACAGAGAGAGTGCCTGTCGTGGTAGATGAAGCAGACATCCAGGTAGCCACAGTTGGTAGGAAGGAGAGAATGATGTAAAAGAGAGAATGTGTGGTGTAGCCAGGATCTACCTTTGGTGATGACATGAGTCCGGGTGCCCCAGTGACTCCAGGAAAAGTCTGAGGTGTGAACCTTGCTGAGGATAGGCGCTCTATCTCTGGCCCACACGGCCTTCATTGGTTGGCTTCTGTTTTTTCTGCCCAATGATGATGCGTGAGCAGCTGTAAATGAATACCTTTGATTGACTTAGAAGTCCAGGAAAATAAAAGGGAAGAGGAAATGTAACATGGTCTTGGGACCCAGTGCCAAAGAATCAGAAATTCAGACCGTGAGGATGCTTTACATAGTACACATGGATATGGATTGGGGTTGTGGAGAAAAGGCCCCTGAAATATACAGTAGGGACTCAAATTGTCGGCTCGTTAATGAAGGCATCTTTTTAGAACTAGTTTAGCTTCACGTGGGGAGATGAATTAAAACCTATCTGTTAATAATCTGAAAATAATGAGAGTCTTTCAGTTTACATTCATTATGCTCTGCCAACATTTAACATTAAATTATCATCTCCAATATTGCTAGCTTAGATTGTTTACTGCAGTGTTTTTAGTATGGACTTTGTTTATCCATCTAAACAAATGAGAATGAATTTTTATTCTTATGGAAAAAGAAATAGAATAAAAGCCTAGATCTGTATTTTTTAAAAAATTAAAAAGGTAGGCTGTGCCCGTAATAGTGAGACTTTCTGTATTTCGAAGTTGCATTTTCTCCTGGAGCGTGTTGGCCTCTGTGCACAGTGACCTGCTGTGTTTATCTTTATGAAGAATGAAGTAAGCCATTATGCAAACACACTTCCATCTGGGACTGGTGGTACAAGTGTTAATGGCATCATTATTCCCAACAAGATGTGTTTAGAAACATTGCTTTTTGTGATGTGTTTCCTGCAAGAATTTTCATAAAGGAGTCTAGTCTGTAAGATATGAAAATGGCATAATGATTCTCTTCTGTTAATGCTTTTCTTTTAAAATGTAAACTGGTTCTTTTTTAAAAGGAAATGTCTGTTTTCTCAGCCTTTGCTAGCCATCTTTTTGTATCCATCCTCTACACTGACGTGAATTTGGGTGACTTGGAGTTGATGGCTTTGGGAGAAATGTAAATAACACACCAGGAGATGGAATTTGCTCAAAACTTAGTTTGCATTCTTAATTTTTTGGATTTTGAATTAGTGTATACTTAAGACCATAAGTCTTAAGGAGACACTTATTTTTCTCAAGAGTGATCTTTGAAAGTTTATACTCTGGAAAATTCAGTTGTTTCTATAACTGAGTAGAATCACAATCTAGAATTCTATGAAATCATGAGTCTTCAAGATTGCTTTATTATCTTAAGGATCACTTATGGCATAATACAAGACATATTATTAAAAGCCCTGTTATGGGCCATCAAGGAGGGAGGCACCTTTCTCTGAAGGGAGGAAGGAACCCCCACTGTGATATGGCCTTGACTAAACAAGTTCAGAGTTGGTGAACTCAAGGGGCTTCCATAGCCTAGACAGCTCATGACAAGAGTCTCGGGTGATTGCTGATGTCATAAATAAGAGTACCAATTGTTAAATCAACAACGAGAGTCACTGAGTACAGGCTCCCCATGTAGGATCTCTGTCCTTAATGTGTTTTACTATGAAACGTAAAAACAACACTACTAGTCGAACATTGCCCTATACCTTGTGCGGCTGTGTGAGTGCAGCCTGTTGAAATCCTTGCTTAGTGTATACTAAGTTGATCTTCAGTATATGAAGGTAATTGAAAATGAAACTCGATGAAGGGCAGGATGGGAGAGGGAGTGGGAGAGGGGAGGGCCACGGGAGGGAGGGAGGTTGGGGGGGAGCCACAACAATACAAAAGTTACACTTTGTAAATTCACATTTATTAAATAAAAGCAAATAAATAAAAAAAAAAGAAACAGGAAAGTGAAGAGGCAACCGACAGAATGGGAAAAAATATTTGCAAACTATGCAACAGATAAAGGGTGGATAACCAGAATCTACAAAGAAATCAAGAAACTCCACAACATCAAAACAAACAACCAACTTAAGAGATGGGCCAAGGACCTCAATAGACATTTTTCAAAAGAGGAAATCCAAATGGCCAACAGACACATGAAAAAATGTTCAAGATCACTAGCAATCAGGGAAATGCAAATCAAAATCACAATGAGGTTTCACCTCACCCCGGTTAGAATGGCTCACATGCAGAAATCTACCAACAACAGATGCTGGCGAGGATGTGGGGAAAAAGGGACACTAACCCACTGTTGGTGGGAATGCAAACTGGTCAAGCCACTATGGAAGTCAGTCTGGAGATTCCTCAGAAACCTGAATATAACCCTACCATTCAACCCAGCCATCCCACTCCTTGGAATTTACCCAAAGGAAATTAAATTGGCAAACAAAAAATCTGTCTGCACCTTAATGTTTATTGCAGCTCAATTCACAATAGCTAAGACCTGGAACCAACCCAAATGCCCGTCAACAGTAGACTGGATAAAGAAATTATGGGACATGTACTCTATAGAATACTATACAGCAGTAAAAAAAAATGAAACCTGGTCATTTGCAACAAGATGGAGGAATCTGGAAAACATCATGCTGAGTGAACTAAGCCAGTCCCAAAGGGGCAAATATCATATGTTCTCCCTGATCGGCGACAACTAACTGAGCACCAAAGGGGAAACCTGTTAAAGTGAAATGAACACTATGAGAAACGGTGACTTGATCAGCCCTTGCCCTGACTGTTGATGAACAACTTAATACGTTATCCCTCTTAGTATTTTTTTTGTTTATTCCACTTAATACTTTTGGTTGAATACTGTAATCAATACACAGTTATTCTTAAGTGTTGAAACGTAACTGAAAAGTGATCGCTGTTAAATATAAGAGTGGGAATAAGAGAGGGAATAGATGTGCAATTTGGGCATGCTCAAGCTGACTTGCCCCAAACGGTAGAGTTAGAAACATACCAGGGGATTCCAATTCAATCCCATCGAGGTGGCATGTACCAATGCCATCTCACTAGTCCTGGTGATCAATTTCTGTTCACAATTGATCATAATGATAGGACTAAGAACCAAAGGGATCACATAAACAAGACTAGTGTCTGCAAATACTAACTGATAGAATAAAAAAGGGAGAGAACAATCCAACATGGGAAGCGAGATACACAGCAGACTCATAGAGTGGCAGATGTCCTAAACAGCACTCTGGTCTAAGAATCAGCCCTTAAGGCATTCGGATCCGGCTGAAAAGCCCATGAGAGTATTTCAGGCATGGAAAGCCAAGACACTCTGGCAAAAAAAAAAAAAAAAAAAAAAAAAAAAAAAAAAAAACCAAAACAAAACACAAACCTAAATGAAAGATCTCCACAAGTGAGATCCCAGTGGAAAGAACAGGTCATCAAAGAAGGAGGTACTTTTCTCTGAAGGGAGGAGAGAACTTCCACTTTGACTACGACCTTGTCTAAATATGATCAGAATCAGTGAACTCAAAAGGCTTCCATAGCCTTGGCAACTCATGACAAGAGCCTAGGGTGATTACTGATGCCATAAACAAGAGTGTCAATTTGTTAAGTCAACAACAGGAGTCACTGTGCACTTACTCCTCATGTAGGATCTCTGTCCTTAATGTGCTGTACATTGTGATTTAATGCTGTAACTAGTACTCAAACAGTATTTTTCACTTTGTGTTTCTATGTGGGTGCAAACTGTTGAAATCTTTACTTAATATATGCTAAACTGTTCTTCTGTATATAAAGAGAATTGGAAATGAATCTTGATGTGAATGGAAGGGGAGAGGGAGGGGTAAAGGGGAGGGTTGTGGGTGGGAGGGACGTTATGGGGGGGAAAGCCATCGTAATCCATAAGCTATACTTTGGAAATTTATATTCATTAAATAAAAGTCTTAAAGAAAAGCCCTGTTGTGACTACAGGTAACATTTTTAATACATATTATTTATATATAAATGTAAGATATATGTGATTAAAAACTACCATTTTTCAAAAGAAAGTTCTAAATAATTTAAAAACTTTAGATAAATTTGGACTTAAAAACAAATCTGGGGCGGATGCTTAGCACAGCTCTTAAGATGCCACTTGGGGTGCTTGGGATCCAGTCCCAGCCCTGCTTCCAGTTCCAGCTCCCTGCTAATATGTACTCTGGGAGGTGGCGGGTGACGATAAGCAGTTCGGTTCCTGTTACCCATGTTGGAGGCCCTGAATGAGTTCCCTGCTGTTGATGTTGACCTGGTCTCGCCCTGGCTGTTGCGGGCATTTGGGGAGTAAACCACAGGGTGGAAGATGGAGTGCTCTCCCTCTCTCTCCTCCTCTCCTTGCTTTTCGCTCTTCTGCCTCTCTCTCTCTGATTTTCAAATAAAAGTGAAAATAAATAAATAGAAATATTGAAGTCCATTAGTTGAAATAAATGGACTTGTGTATGTTCATTCATGTTTTCAACAGATCAGTATTTGTTGCTGACTAAGGTATCACTGCTTTTAAATGACAAATCAGAGGCTATTTGTTCTTTTGTGACCAGTACAAAGATCACCTGGGTAGTATTAGACGCCTTAATAATTTGCATTCTGTTTAGCAGTTAGCCTCCCCTATAAGTAAATAAGCATTTGTATCTGTGAACATGATACTTTTAGAAGGTAAACAGGCTACAATTAATTTATATTTTTTCAAATAACAGTCACTAAATATAAATTAATCTCTGAAAAAAATCTCTAATTAATACCATCAATTGGGCCAATTGCCTGGTTTGTCTATGAATAAAGAAATTGCTATACTCTTGCATATTACTCTCTATTGGGGAATACATTACCTTTCAGTGTGACTAAGTGTTATTAGAGGTTTAATATATACTTGTAGAAAAGAAAATAACTAATTGACCCTTCAGGGAGATTAAAATTAAGACCATAGCCTCAGCCGGCGCCGTGGCTCAATAGGCTAATCCTCCACCTTGCGGCGCCGGCACACCGGGTTCTAGTCCCGGTTGGGGCGCCGGATTCTGTCCCGGTTGCCCCTCTTCCAGGCCAGCTCTCTGCTATGGCCAGGGAGTGCAGTGGAGGATGGCCCAGGTGCTTGGGCCCTGCACCCCATGGGAGACCAGGAAAAGCACCTGGCTCCTGGCTCCTGCCAGGATCAGCGCGGTGCGCCGGCTGCAGCGGCGGCCATTGGAGGGTGAACCAACGGCAAAGGAAGACCTTTCTCTCTCTGTCTCTCTCTCACTGTCCACTCTGCCTGTCAAAAAAAAAAAAAAAAAAAAAAAAAAAAAAAAAAAAAGACCATAGCCTCAAAAGTACTAAACTATAAAGAAAATTCCTTAGCTTCCAAATGATTCAGTGCACAGTAAGGCATGCATTTTGTTAATTATTATTATCTATTAGCAATATATTTTTCATTATAAGAGAAGGTAGAAGTTTTGGATCCTGGTAAAGCGTTTAGGAGTGAGTATACTGAGATTGTCAACCTAACTTTGAAAAATATTCTTTAAAAAATCTGATGGATTGACAAGGCTTTATAATTGCTTAATAAAATAAATATAGAAAAATATTAATTGCAAAATCCAAATATGGGTATAAGGATGCTTGCTGTATACTTCAGCTTTTGTTTATTTAGAAATATATATATCTTTTGAAAAATATTTGCAACCTAAGTAAGATGATTACTTCATTTTTGGAAGCAATCAGTCTGATAAAACCTGAATATGAAGGAAGATGAGAGTAATGATGTGACATGATTCCTTATCAGTAGACAAGTTATGTTGTGTTTTATAATATGCACATTTAAAACGTGGGGATCTAAGATATAGCTAAATTCAGATTTATGCATACTTTTTTAAAAAAGATTTCACTGTTTTCTTGAGATTATGTGCTCAAACCTAATTATTTTTTATGGTTGTCGATTATTTGAGGCCAACCTAAAGTTATCACCTGTGTTGTATTTTATAGTGAATGAGCTTATTCAGCTTTATGGGCCTCTCTGGTGCATTTACGAAGTACACTTTACACTGCACTTCTCATTCTCTCTAAGCAGGGAAACAGTCTCTACTACTGTATTTCAAAGAGTTGCCATCCCAACATTACTTCATTTGCAATAAAAATCACAAACTGTGCAAGTGCATTTCATACGTGTTCATTTCTTAAGTGTTAATAAGAACATGTCTGGTCAGCCAGGGTGCAGAGAAAGGGGCAGACCCCCAACACGGTGGGGTTTGTGTAAGATTTGGTTGTATACCAAGAGTGCACCTTCCTGCCCATTCTGTTGACACATCCTTTCCTGGAAACACGCCTGTTTTGTTCCATCTTTTATTTTCATGGATTCTAAGTTATTTTTTAATTCATGTGATGTCCTAGCCGGTCCTAAGAATGTTGGGTATGGGAAGAGTCTGGCATTTAGGAATTCTCTACTGCCTGTAACATCCGATATTCCTCAGTTGAGCAGGCACTCCTGTGTTAGTTTGGAGAAATACAGGCTGGAGCAAGCAGTCAGGTGCTGTAGGCTAAAGAGAAGCAGCTAAGAGTCTCTTTGATGGCTGATATTATATGTCATCTGCTGGGTCATGGGCTGCCTGGATATATAATCTAACCCTGTTCAGAGTGGATCTGTGAGGATCCTGCTGCGTGGGGTTAACATCTGCATTGGTCTGCTGTTCAGAAAAGATTGCCCTCCCTAATGTAGGTGGGCCACATTCATTCAGTCGAACACCTGAACCCAAGAAGTGACTCACCTACAAGTAGGAGGGAATTGCCTTCTGCCCAAATGACTTGAGTTGGGATGTCATTTTAGTTTTCTGTGCTTGGACTTGAAACAACTGCTTTTCCTCGTTCTGACTAGAAATGTGTTGTTGGTTCTCTTGGTTCTCAGGCCATCAACCACAGCCTACAGCTGCACTGTTGCCTTGTGTGGGTCTCCAGCTTGCCAACCTCAGATCCTTGGACTCTCATCAGCCTCTGTAATCAGGTAAGCCAATTCATGATAACGGATGATAATAAACTACCTGTCTATCCACCCAGCCATCATCTGTCTACCTCTGTAGATGGTATGCATGTCAGTTTGTCAGAGAAGACTGGATAACCTATGTCTGTACCACTATCCATTCCGCATTCAGTGTTATTTCTGGATATAGTCACTTCAGTCACATCCTGGAGTACGAATGATGATTGGGTCTTTACTAGAGAATCTGGATAGGTCGTGAAAACAGAGTTCAATGATGTCACTTTAATACCTTGGGTCCTGTTTTGCTCATCTGTGTTATAATGCCACTTGATTAGCAATAACCTGCAAAGTTACCTCTCTCAGAATTAGAAGCCTAAATTGAACACATCAAAGTCTACCCATTTCTGAGACTACTGGATGCAACTTTGACTTGTCAAAATGCCTATTTTTGTTTTAACTCTGGAGATAAAGACTGGCAATTATGGCTCAATTACTATTTTTTTTGTTTTGTAGAATAAAACAAGATTCTCTATAAGGGCAATAAGCCATTGGCCAATTTCTAATCCTGTTTTCTAAAATACACTCTTGATAGAAGTTAGTTTGCTGAGATTATCAATACACTTGTGTATTGAAGACACATTACTGATACATAATCTTAGCAATGTTATTGTTATATTCTTTTTTAAAAAAGGATTTATTAATTTATTTGAAAGTCAGAATTACATTGAGAGAGAAGGAGAGGCAGAGAGAGAGAGAGAGAGAGAGAGAGGTCATTCATCCTCTGGTTACTCTCCAATTGGCCACAATGGCCAGAGCCATAAGAGCTGTAAGCCAGGAGCTTCTTTCGGGTCTCCCACGTGGGTGCAGGGGCCCAAGGACTTGGGCCATCTTCTACTGATTTTCCTAGGCCACAGCAGAAAGCTGATTGGAAGGTGCAGGTCTCGAACCAGTACCCAAATGTGATCCAGCACTGTAGGCGGGCAGCTTCACCCGCTATGCCACAGTGCTGGCCCGATTATTACTTTCTATAATAAAATTCAGCACTGTAAGTCTGTTGTTTAATGTTCTGTTATTTCATTGTGTGCCAAGCATAACCCATAGCTTTAGGTTTTGTTTTACTATAGCACAATAATTAACCTTTTATATACTGACCCAACCTGAGGTCATTTTCATCCTTGCCAACTTGTCTTCTATGTAAAACAGACACAGTGTGGTTCTCAAATTATAAACTATTCCTTCTGGAGCAAGAACAATGATGTCTTTTGACTGCTAAGTCATTTAGTTTGGTGATCAAAGTTAGATGAGAATATTAATATCCTTTTCACTTGCCCACAGTTGGCAATGATCCTCTCATGTGGCTCTGGATTCTTCTAATAACCAGTAACTCAGTCATTACCTATTTACACCTTGTCATAAAATTTGACTAACAGGTAGTTGAAATTATGAATACCCAAGAGAAAATAGCCCTCACCCTGCATAAACAAATCCATCCTACACACAACTATAGATATAAAATAAAACATAAAAGCCAAAGAGATTGAAGTGACATAAGTGTTAATAAATCAAAGAGAAACAGAAAATTGTAAAGTGGCCATGAAATAAAAAAAAAAAATTCCTATCCTGTATATGTCAAGCCATAGAAGTCATAAGACAACAAACCTTTTTCCTAATAAGAAAGAAAAGAAACATCTCAGGGCATAAAAGACATTTGCTAAGAGTTGTTCTCTGCAAATAAATTTTGTGAACTTTTTCATTATTTTGATCAAAGTAAGGTCAAGATTCTTTTTACAATCTGAAATTTGGGAATTCATAATAAGAATTTTTTAATATTATTAAGGAAAAAACCTAATATAAAATCTTAAATTTGTTTAGAATCTTCTGGTCCGTATGATGAATTAGAAATATTAATGCGAAAAATTCCAGTGCTACATGATGCTTTGAGGATACAAAAAGAATAGGATTCAGATAAGCTATAATAAAGCAAAAATTGCATACCTGTATGAATATCATGTACATACATATGAATCTCAGTTTTAACAAATGGAAATAAATCACTGTCTAATCACTAGTTCTTTTGCTTAATTACTTTATCCTGTCTGGAACTATAATCTACAACTGTTTATTAAGAACATCACATTGTTTTTTATTGTTTTCTTAGAAAGGATTTTCAGAAATACTTCACACTTGTATAAATTTCCCCACATCTCCATGTTTACCTTGCTTACATTGAATATTTTCAAAGTGAAGAAGGAAGAGCAAGGAAAAGAGCCCGGCAGTGCAGATCAGAAGGAAAAATGAGGCAATGCGGACGCCTCCTCAGTAACAGCACTGCCCTCTCTACCCCGTCTCATACAGGGTTTCTGAAGAAATGTCCTTTTTTTCCCCATAGTTCTGCTGGTCTTTCAGTCTTAGTAATTTCAAATAAGCCCTCTAATTATACGGTGTGTGTGTGAGATATTTCTTTGCCACGGGTAACATTCACTTTACATGTACATTGCTTTGCATTTGAAGAAACTTCAGTGTGATGCTAAGCTTTTAAATGTGAGAACTGAGTTCAATTGTGTTAAAACTTTACAAGCAATGTTTTGAAATATTATTTTCTTGGCCCCACACTAACAATGAAAGGAATTCATAGGAAACAGAAAATAACACGGTGTGCCATAGGAGGGAATTAATGTAGAGAAAGCCCCCTGTGGAGTCTTTCCAGCAGGGCTTAATTTGGGTCCCACAATAAGAACACTGTTGTACCAGGCTTTACCTGCCTGCTCACCTTTTATGTAGACTCAGGGAACTGCAACGTGGAAAAGCCCCTGTGACCACAATCTTTTGACTATAAATCCAGGAAAAGCTGAAAATACAGAATAGTGAAGAAGATATCACAATGAATATTAAGATCAGGCAGTAGACTTATTAGTACCTTACATGCAAAAATTCTGCTTCAGGTCTGATTTGGTGAGTGATTCTTCTTACAGAGATTCATGCTTTTCTAAGAAAGCACTTGTAACTGGGAATTCCAGTTCTGAATCTTTTAGCAGCTCAGTACTGTACTTTACAGAACTACTAGGCCAACAAATGCCAAGAATTCTGATTATTAGTTAAAATCAAACAACTTCATAAGTACTTATGTCCTGAAAGCCCAAGGTGAAAATAATGTAATGAATATTTTATATCATACATCAGTGATTTCCCAATTACCTATGGAAGGGGTATTGTGCATGTTGGGCACTGCATAACTTCTCAAGTCACGGAGTCACATTGAACACCAGGGACATCATTACCTGTTCCACACAGACTTGTAGAAGACTTGACTTCTCTTCTCTTCTCTTCTCTTCTCTTCTCTTCTCTTCTCTTCTCTTCTCTTCTCTTCTCTTCTCTTCTCTTCTCTTCTCTTCTTCTCTTCTCTTCTCTTCTCTTCTCTTCTCTTCTCTTCTCTTCTCTTCTCTGGTTTATTTATTTATTTTAAAGGGGAGTTACAAAGAGGGAGAGGCAGAGAGAGAGAGAGAGAGTGTGAGAGAGAGAGTGAGAAGTCTTCTATCCACTGGTTCACTACCCAGACAGCCACATGGCCAGAGCTATGCTGATCAGAAGCCAGGAGCCAGGAGCTTCTTCTGGGTCTTCCACGTAGGTGCAGGTGCTCAAGCACCTGGGCCATCCTCCACTGCTTTCCCAGGTGCATTAGCAGGAGGCTGGATAGGAAGTGGAGCAGCTGGGACTCGGAGCAGCACCTATATCGGACGCTGGCACTGCAGATGGCAGCTTAACTGGATACATCACAGCACCAGCCCCAGGAGGCACTTTCTGTTTATCAAGTCACCCACTGTGAACCCAGCTTCACACAGCTATGACACCCTGGAAAGGGATCTAGCACTCTCTAATGCTGAAATTGTGAAATGCTTTGACCATTAGTTCATGCAGTGTCTGATAGACGTTGGGCATTGTTGTGTTTACTTTGAAATTTTAACTCAAGACCTGTTGAGTTCACTGCATCATTCCAGACAGACTGGCTTAGCACATAGTTTCAGAATCACACTTTCAGTTTATGGGATGTTAATGGGAATCATAGCCCCTGAAGGTAAAAATTCAAGTCGAAAAACCTCGCTACCACAGGGAACGTGAATGGAAAGCACTGTAAAGTAACTGTGAAAGCCGAACGTCTTATTCTTCAATCTCAGTGTTTTCTAGTTTTTCTTGGTCAAGTGATAGCAAATATTTCTCTGGAAATTTGGTGTTAGCATACACAGTGACAGCGCATGGGACCACCATCACTTGAGGCAAGTATTACTTGTGTAATTTGAAGAAAATGGTATTATTGGTGTCCATTAGGACATTTTCCATTTTGACATGGAATTTTAAGATTTGTACTAAATGTTTTTCAAAGTTTCAAACACCCCTTTTTCACTCCAAAGAGCTACTTGTTTCAGCAGTCTGTAACTGCATTGTGTGAAGAGGAGAGTTAACATCTCCTCATGTGTGAATCCTAATGGCAAGTAGGACCTGCTCTGAAGTAGATTGGAATGAGTTTTCCATAATCTGTATAGACATTGTTTCCCTTTGAAAGCAAAAGCTTACTGAAATCTTATTTACCTTCAGCTGGGGGTTCAGTGGAGCTAATCTGGATCATTAGAACTCAAACATGAGAATCTTTAAGCCAAGTCAAGTTATCCGCTTCCTGCTCAGTACATTTTGAGCACTGTTGGGGTCGCCACTGATAGCTCAGAACAGAAAACTAAAGCAAGTTTTATGAGATGAAGAATCAAGAATAGGAGTCACTTTTTAAGTGAAAAGAAAAGCAGAATGTGATGGCAGAGAGCTCTTCTCCCACATCATTAGTAGAAGGGATTACCTGTTTTTTTATTGATTGACATCATTTGTCATACTAGACAGTAGATATTTGAGGGTAGAAACCAGATCGAGTGCCGGGCAAGTTTATGTCTTGGGAACACTGTGCGTTCTTCCAGCTCAAAGACTCCTAGAAATGTCTGGGAGGACTTGGCTGGGAGCTGTTCCTATGAATGATGGCTGCTTGGAGTTCGTGGGAATGGCACTTCACCTATAGTATATGTCCAGAACTGACTCTGGTGATTCATATATAACTGCAAGAGCAGGACAAAATAAATTGGCCGATTATCTAGGCAATTGAAACAATATCTGGGGGATTAAAACATTAGGAGGAAATAATAATAATGTATCACTAGAAGGAAAATAGTTTATCTCTTCATAAAACTGCTGTCATCAGTTACATACATATTATGTGTATACATTGATAAATGTACATAAACACATACACTTGTATGTGAATGTTTCCAGATTTTCATGCTAAATTGATTGTGGCTTTATATTTTTCATTATTGGTATCAAAAGACTTTCCAACTTTTGAGCTATGTCACACTCACAGCAGACCTGTAGATAGAGGTGTATTTACAGATAGGAAAGTAGGTGATTAAGAACTATGGTCAGAAATCTCTGCCTCTGTGAAGGGAACTGTGCGACCCAGTGATGACAGCATTGTGAGCTGCAGCAACACCCAGCCATTCTCTAGAGGAGAAAACTATATATTCCCAGTTTTCTTTCCTTGTCCTAACTACTATATCAATGTTCTTTCTTTGGAATATTCTGTTCCTGAGGCTATTCTCTTGGATTATCCATATTAAATTTACTACTTCTTTGAGAATCCCCATGCATTTGAAACATCCTTTTGTAGTATGCTTCCATTCAGTGGAATCTGTTCTTTCTTTATCAAAAAGAACTTGGAGAAGTGGACATTCAGCCTACCAGTTAATAGGTCCACACCCCACATTGGAAGGCCTGGGTTTGACTTCTGGCTCTATTGCTGATTTATACTACCTGGTAATGCAACCCTAGAAGGCAATGGTGATGGCTGACGTTATTGGGTCTCTGCCACACACATGAATGATCTGGATTGAGTTTCTGGTTCCTAGCTATGGTCACAGTTGTGGACATTTAGGGAATGAATTAGCCTATGGGAGCTCGCTGTGACTCTCTCTGCCTGTCTCCCTCTCCCTTTGAAATGACTGAATGAATAAATAAATAAAAATTGAAAAGTATGAGAAGATTTTCTGGTCATTTTTCTATTAACATATATTTGTAAATAAAGAAAATTGGTCCTTGTGCTCCTTTCTGCCATTTATCAGTGATATCAGCCAGTAAATAAGTTTGTTTTCTTTCTCCAAAGATAGGACTCTTTTAACAATTGCCTGTTATCTCAAATGCAGAATATTGTTAAAGGATTTAAATAGCAGAATATGTGAAATATGTGCACATACCTATACATACACACACACATATACCAGAGGACTTCCAAGAATTCATGGGAAATGGAATTGAAAGGTGAGTTTATTTTGGTTCAGAACATTTTGAAATTTATGTATAGCGTTTGCATAATAGCCACCTTCCATGAACTTGTTGAAGACCTCTGGTGTATTTAGGGAGCTATAGGATACTGTACAACTATAAGATATATTGAATTATCCACTCACACTAATGTTTTCTATGTGCTGTTATCTCAGGTTTTGTATTTAACTAATAAAATATAACTCCTTTTTGCAAATATCATACAAATTTTCCTTCAATATAGGTCCTTGTGCTTACCACATTTTTGAAAAGTTTTGATATTAAACACTCCCTGTCTCTATCTTACGGAAGAGGTGTGACTCCTGACCATTTCCTGTCCCTTTGATGGGAGTCCTTACTTTGAACTGTATTTTTAGTCCTTCAAGTTTCCAATAAGATAGCTTTTGAAGAAGGTGTTTCTCAATTTATCTTGTAGTACTTATATAGCTTTAGATCTGAAAATAACCAACAACAATGCATGGATTCATCAACTTCATCTTCTTAGCTTATTGATTTAAGGATTGTACTTTTGTCCACACAATAAAACATCATGGGCAACTCCATGGTTTGTCTCTCAGAGCATTAAAAAATCTATGTCAATACTTTAATTTATATTTGGCTCCGTTCCTCTTCCATTTATTCATTATTTCTTGGATTCTGTGTAATAAACTGAATGTGACTTCTGTCCCAAACATTAATGCCAGAATGGGAGTAACAATTTCTGTGCTTAGTTGGAGTCATCCCAAGGAGAGTTTGACTTTGGAAGATAGATTATTGTTGCACTGTCATTTACATTCAGCATGCAGAGCCTTGAAAGACTCCTGCTGAGATTTCTAGGGTGATGCTTTTCCTCCTTGCTGTCAAGTAAGCCAGTATGACTGGACCAAACCCAGCACTAACACAAGGCAGGATAGAATGGAGCGTGCTCTCCAGCTGCTCCGGAACTTCTTTGTTCCTTGTAGTTAGTAAGTACGGTGGTCACTGATGCCAGACTAACTTGTAATGACCCTTTCTCCTGAAGTTTTTTTATTTACTTATTTATTTGACAGAGTTATAGACAATGAGAGAAAGACAGAGAGAAAGGTCTTCCTTCCATTGGTTCACTCCCCAAATGGCTGCTATGGCCGGTGCTGCACCAGTCCGAAGCCAGGAGCCAGGTGCGTCTTCCTGGTCTCCCATGCGGGTGCAGGGCCCAAGCACTTGGGCCATCCTCCACTGCCCTTCCGGGCCACAGCAGAGAGCTGGACTGGAAGAGGAGCAACCGGGACTAGAACCTGGCGCCCATATGGGATGCCGGCACGGCAGGCAAAGGATTAACCAAGTGAGCCATGGCGCTGACCCCTCTTTGAAGTTTTAATCAATGGATTGATACTAAAGTATTCATTGATGGTAAAACCTAATCAAAATCCATGAAATAATATCTGCTTTACATTAATCAGATATCTTCAATTAGGGGTTAGGGGTTAGGGGCACTGGCAGCTAAGACCAAATACAGCTTAATTTTGGACTCTGGGCTGACTTAAAAGTAATTAGGTACCAGAGCTGGTGTTTAGCCTTGTGGTTAAGATACTTGTCTCTCATGTCAGACAATCTTTTTTTTTTTTTTGTAAAGATTTATTCATTTATTTGAGAGGTAGAGTTACAGACAGAAAGAGGGAGAGATAAAGAATTCTTCCATCTGCTGATTCACTCCCAAATGGCTACAATGGCCTGAGCTGGGCCAATCTGAAGCCAGGAGCCAAGAGCCAGGAGCTTCTTCTGGGTCTCCCACAAGGGTGGCAGGGGCCCAAGTACTTGGGCCACTCTCCTACTGCTTTCCCAGGCCATCAGCAGCAGGTAGCTGGATTAGAAGAGGAGCAGCTGGGACACAAACCAGCACCCATATGGGATGCTGGTGCTGCAGGTGGAAACTTAACTTACTGTGCCACAGCACTGGCCCCCATGTCAGACAATCTTGATTCAATTCCTGGCACTAGCTCTTGATTCCAGCTTCCTGTTAAAGCAGACCCTGGGAGTCAGCAGTTGTTGGGTCACTCTGGGAGTTCTCTGTTTCCCTCACCCTGCTTCTGTCTCTCTGAATCAAATAAATAAAATAGTTTTTTTTTTAAATTAAAAATTGGTACATGCCACCTTGATGGGATTGAGTTGGAATCCCCTGGCACGTTTCTAACTCTACCATTAGGGGTAAGTCCGATTGAGCATGTGCAGAACTCTGCATCTCCCTTTCTTATTCCCACTTTTATATTTAACAGGGATCACTTTTCAGTTAAATTTAAACACCTAAGAATAATTGTGTGTTAATTACAGAGTTCAACCAATGGTATTAAGTAGAACAAAAAAATACTAAAAGGAATAAAGTATTAAAAGTTGTACATCAACAGACAGGACAAGGGCTGATCAAGTCATTGTTTCTCATGGTGTCCATTTCACTTCAACAGGTTTCCTTTTAGGTGCTCAGTTAGTTGTCACCAATCAGGGAGAACATATGATATTTGTCCCTTTGGGATTGGCTTATTTCACTCAGCATGATGTTTTCCAGATTCCTTCATTTTGTTGCAAATGACCGGATTTCATTTTTTTTACTGCTGTATAGTATTCTATAGTCAAAGTGATCAGTTTCAGTTCATAATTGATCATAATGATGCAAGTGGTATCATAAGATGTGTGTATAGGCACTCACTGTCATTCTTGTAATAATTAACTTTAAGATGAGCTTATTGGAAATAATTTTCCCTTTATTTTTTAATGTATAAGATAGAAGTGTTTATTTTTAAAAGATTAAAAAAAATCCAGCAAGATGTGTGCAGCAGACTTGCTTGTGACTCTACTTCTGCTAATGAAAAAAGATATTCTTGACCCAGCACTCGGCTCCCAGAGAAATGCTTTTCCATTCATGCACATGGCTCATGAGAGAAATATTAAGGAAAAATGTAGAAGATATATATTTATTTTGAGAACTGTAACTCAGCCAGAGAGAGAGAAAAGTTTATTCCGTTCACATCATACTGCTTGTCTGGGAATCTTTGTAGTGCAAAAGCAAGTGGGGTCATAAAATTAAAGAAAACATTGATGGGGTTTTTCAGACAGTAAAAAATGCCATCCCTGTTTCCCTTCCTATAAAGACTCTTCCTGGGATTCTGAAATAACACAGATATCAAAGCCTTCATCCTCTCTCCGCATTCTGCTCTTGAGATTCACCATCCACGGCAAGTACAGATTGAGAAAAATGCCGCATTGCCACGGATGATGATCGAATGGAAGTTGGACCACCAGGAGATAGATTCCTCATTTCCCTGATAGGATCTGTGCCTTTTATAAATAAATTATGGCATTTTTAGAAAGTTTTTATTATTGAGCTTTAAATAAGGCTGTAATTTCATGTCTAGAGAAATAAATTTTGTCTTAAAACAATAAAATTCTTGTGGAGTTAACTTTGGCTGATACTGAAGTTGTAGATAAAGCCAAGCACTTTCTCAGTGTTTTACTAAGTATTTTTGCCTCAAAACATATTATATTGATAAGAAAGTGAGTCCTAAGCTTTGGTTGAATGAACAATTGAATAATTTAAAGATTAGTGAAGAATCACTGAACAAATTTCTTTATTGTGATGTTGATATAAAATTACTTAGAAATTCTAGTACACCAAAACCAACAGAAACGCATAGCTAGCCTTCATACAGCTCACAGAAAAACAGTTTTTCTTCTTCTTTTTCTTTTTTTGGTGGCTGTTAAATTTAAATAGCACATGTATGTATTAAAAGTTTGTTTAAATGCATACTCTTTATTTCTCTCCTATTCTTTTTATTTGAGTGCAAAGTGCATTGCACACGTCATGAATTAATACTGAGAAGAGTATAGGGTCTCTTCATGATGGCTTCATAAATTGGGCCCTTGTTTATTCTGTGTGTGGCCACTTGGGTTGTTAGAGGGGTTACACTGACCGCCTTTGACCAGATTTATGAGACTTGGCAAAGACCTTGAGAAAACAGAGCTGTTTCTCTCAATAGAAAGCGTTATTAGATACTAAATAAACATTAATTTAGGTAGACCAGTACTACTGAGCTCAAAAGGAAGACATTCTTATTTAGGTTTCTCTCTGATGGGTGAAAGAATACCTGAGGGAATTGCTTTCTAGAAACCACAAAGAAGGAAGAAGGTCCATTTAAGTAATAGGTAGCACTTTCTCCTCGGAACACCTCGGTGCTCACGCGTGAAGAGCTGAATTCTCGGCGGGGAAGGCACAGAGCCTGTCCTGCTCTCGGTGGAGAAAGATCAAGAGAATGCTCAATCTTTTAAAAATTAGCACAGAATCCCCAATAGTACAATGATTGATTTTCTCTAGATTCTAACAAAAGCTTTGAGAAATAGGGCAGATTCTGCAGTTAAGACGTGTTTTGAAATAAATTATTGCTTGTTAATGAGTCAATGTCCCAAAGAAGCAGGGGGAGAAGGAGCGGGTCGATTTTTTGTGTGCTAGGTTTAAAATTGTAGCACTAGAGCTTGGTACAGTGTGCCACAGGGAATTAGATTCTAAGTTGGACAGGTCAGCACTGTGGTTTTTAACTCTAGAGTACAAACATTCTACTTTTGTAACAATTAGACTCTTTTTAAATCAATAATTAGCTAGAATAAAATTGATCTGGATCCTTCCATGAAGACACACTGTATCATGAGAGAATACAAAGTGAATAGTGACACTTGCCAAGTCTTTGCTGCACTCTTATCTTTTCAGTGAGGCCTCCTTCAATTCAAATACCCTCTTTGAATAAAAACCCAACAAGAAGCATTCTCTATCAGCCCCTTTTCCGTAATCTTTTTTTTCCTGACAGCTCTTGTCATGATCAGGTGCTCTCACTAGACTGTGGCTACCCTGAACCCACACTTGATGGAACCTGAGCTTCTATACAGGCAGCAATTTTATGACTTCTTTCTATGTTTTATCCTCAAAATGTAGAAGAATATCACATGGTAAATGCTCTATAAATAATACTTGAATGAAGTCAAGATTACCAGTATTACTTACCATACAAAGTATTCATTCCCTCCCTCTCTCCCTTTTGAGTCTTTGCTTCTAGCAAAACTTACCGACTGGCCTGTGTTTCAGATCTGTGGCTAACTTTAAGTTAGCTATGCATCCAAAGCTTTGACAGTTTTTCTTAGAAAGCAATTTTCATGTTTTCTTTGCTACTTTTAGTTTAACATATTTCCTGAAGTACCAATTATAATACAGAAAATTGTTGTATATTGTGTTGAGTATTTTTAAGACATTTTATGTATCATTTATAAACACCAATTGAATAAAAATAGCCCCAACATAATTCCCTGTGACCTTAGCTGGCTCACAAGCACCTAGTCCACATTGCTGCCTGTTTAACTAGGGAAGCAAAGGGAGTAGAGGGAAGCAATTCATTTTAAGGAAGTGTCAAGTGCATGGCACTGTCACTTTGAATTAGTGAGAATGGGTTGATTCTCACCAGCTACAAAATAGAGTGGGAAACACAGTTTCCACGATGTACCTTGCTCAGATCTGGGACTGAGCTGTTTCTATCCCTGACCTGAAGTTGAGGAGTCGATTCTGGGACACAGTTACAGTTTCTGTGATACTCAGGTCCATTCCTGTTACAAGGTAAACATTTTTAAAACAATTATTCTATTACAAGGAAAACACTATTTGTAATGTTTGAAACTAGCTTTTATCTTCCATTGTAATTGCATTATAGATTTTTCTGTCAGTTTGTATCTTAGTAAAAGCTACAATACTTGTTTAGGGGCTCTTTGTGTAAATCATAGCCATAACTTTGAATAATGAAATGTGAGTTTTTATGCTGACTGCAAGCCCATTAGAAAGGCTTTGCAAAATCAGTAGACTCAACAGTTTGTTTTAAAATAAAATAAAATAAAATAGCCTATTAGTAGCTAAACATTTTAAAGTAGTGGATATCATCATAACTGAAGTAAAGTATTGTTCAACAGCATTCCGACCTCTGAGAAACAGGTGACCTTTTTTTAATCAATGCCTCAATTTTTCTATTATTGGCAAAGTGCCATCTACTTATCTCTGCAATTCTTTATAACTATTGCATTTCCCAGGTTTTCTATAAAAATGTACATTTGATTTCTAGATGATTAAAGAATATCATTTATTTCTCTTACAAAATACACAACCTTGCATGCCCAACATTCATTTAGTATTTAATGAGTCAGAGGAGTGGATTTTTAAAATTATGTTTCCCCTTTATAGTTGGATGATTTGTTATCTACCTGATAATACTTACTAGAATTTTACTTTGAACCTCAGCTTGTATAAGCTATTTGGAATCACTTTTTAAAGCATGTTTTCTGTGTCTAAGAAGTCAAAAGAGATGCCTAAAAGTCAGGCTATCCATGGTAACTCCTCAACCTGTGATGTAATTGTGTCTCCATAAACTCATCATGAGTTGAAAGCACCCTGAGTAGAAAATGCGTGTCACACAGCTAACCTGTTGAACATCACAGCTTAGCCACACAGGAGATGGCACCATGTCCGATATTTATGCTCCTCATCACCCGGCTGAGAGCCACTGCACAGTGTTGAGTGTTGTACCCTACATGGCTAGCCCAGGAAAAGATCAACATGCAACATTTGGAACGCAACTGTTACTGAATGCTATCATTTTTGCCTGTTGTAACATGGAGAAAAGTCAAAGAATCATTAAGTCAAGCCATCATGTATCAGAGACCATGTGTAGGTTACTGTAGTAGAGAAGAATATATTGTAGTTATCCTGGTAGTGAGTGAATTAGTCTCTGGACCTCAAATTTACGCAGAAGTGCTTACTGGGCAGAACATCACACACAGGAGGAGAGAACAGGATTGTGATGATGTGTGCCCTTAACCATTGTGACAGGAACTGGGAATGTTTGCGGAGGAACAAAGAAAAAGTCATTTATGTAAAGGAGGAACTTGGGTGCCAAGCTAGGGAGTTGATACTGCAAATTAGAGATGCTATTATGAGCAAGCACTTTAAGAACACAAAACTGGAAACAATGGGCACCCCAGAAATCGAATCCACAGGCAGAATCTAGAACATCAACTAAAGTGACCCAGGTATTCCGTCATAGGGACTGGGGCTGCTTAATGGCCTTGAAAATGAAAGAGAAAAAATAATCCTAGAGATAGAATGGCTTGTATATTATTAAAGGCCTCACTGACACTGATGGCAACTGACAGCTTCAGTAGTGAAAGAATATTTCCTTGCCTCTCCCTCTGGGGTGTGTGTGTGTGTAGATGTGTATGTATATATATATATGTGTGTGTGTGTGTGTGTGTGTGTATGTATGTATATATATATGTATACATAAGTATAATGTTTATATATATTTGAGTGCATCTGTATAAGATAACTTCTAAAATTAAATAATCTTGAAATACCATTTGTATGTTTTCATGATTTTCCCTAAATTTTATTTTGCAAATTTGCCCTACATCTATTGTTAAGCTAATTTATATACTTATTTTAGGAATACATCAAGGGGCCAGCATTTTGGTGTAGCGGGTTAAGCTGCCACCTGCAACTCTGGCATCCCATATGGGTACTGGTTTGAGTCCTGGCTGCTCCATATCTGATCCAGCTCCCTTCTAATGTAACTGAGAAAGGAGCAAAAGATGGCTTGAATCCCTGGGCCACTGCCACCTATGTGGGAGACCTGGATCAAACTCCTGGTTCCTGGTTTGGACCTGGCTCAGCAGTGGCCACTGGGGCCATTTGGGAAGTGAATCAGCATATGGAAACTCTCTCTCTCTCTCGTTGTATCTCCCTCTCTCTATAGAACTCTGCCTTTCAATAGAAATACAAATAAATCTTTAAAATATATAAAAATACAGTATTTGCAAATCAATGTTTTATAACTAATTCACACTGATGTTTATCACAGATTCTGGAAATGAGCCCTTTTTAAATAAAATAGTACACAAGTTAATCTTTTAAAGGAGACCTCAATTTTGCTAATATGATACATGAGTTTTTTTAAAAGACATATCTGGAAAACTAATTTATTGGAGCTACTGTTGTGCCTGTGTTATTGGCATCCCATAGGAGTGTTGGTTCAAGTTCTAGCTGCTCCACTCTTTTTTTTTTCTTTAAGATTTATTTATTTGTTTGAAAAGAAGAGTTTACAGGCAGACAGACAGACGCACACACACACACACACACACAGAAAGAGATCAATCTTTCATCCAATGGTTCATTCTGCAAATGGCTGTAAAAGCCCTAACGGGGCCCAAGCCAGGAGCCAAGAGCGTCTTCCGAGTCTCCCACATGGATGCAGGGGCCCGAGGACAATTTTTCACTGCTTTCCCAGGCCTTTTGCAGGGAACTGGATTGGGAATGGAACAGCTGGGACTTGAACCAGAGCCCATGGGATGCTGGTGTTGCGGGCAGCACTAAACCTGCTACACCACAACATTGGCCCCTGCTTTGCTTCTGATCCATCTCCCTGCTAATTAATGTACCTGGGAAAGCAGTGGAGGCCCAAGTATTTGGTCCCCTGGCACTCTGTGGGAGACCTGGATAGAGTGTCTTGACTTTGGCCTGGCCCAGGAGGCAATTGTAGCCATATGGGGAATGAACCAGCAGATGGAATATGTCTGTCTTTGTTTCTCCCTCTCCTTTTCTCTCTCTCTCTCTCTGTAACTCTGCCTTTAAAATACATAAATAAATCTTCAAAATAAAATTGATTTATTGAAGTGCCAAGATAGGAAGATATGTTTTTCTCATTATATTATAATCAAAAATTTGTTGTTCTTTGACATTCTAAAAGACATGTGCATACACTATTGCAATTGAACTTTGCATTCTTTCTTGCCCAACACAGCAATAATTTGTATGTTTCTATTACTTTCCTCTGAGTAGCTTGCAAAGATGTTGCTGCCTGCCCCCATCTGCATGTGCATTTGTTTAAGGTCTGTGCTGTGAGTTTTACAGGAATGTGAGGACTATAGAAGGATGCATGCTTTTAGGGTAGTTCATCATATGCTTAATTTATGCTTATGTTCAATTTTCCTTCTGGATAAAAGCCAGCAATTGACAGGAGAAGAAACGTGGTGGTCAAGAGTGAATCATATTTAAATATTTTCTCATAATAAAGATTTCTCATGGAGTCCATAGGGTTGGGGACAGCAAGATTCAATGAAACTTCCCAAAGTACTTGCTTCCAAATCACAAAAGTGTCATCATCAAGTGTCATTGGCAGATCACGCCAGTTAGGGGATGAGGCTGTGCTAGTCCACAGCAAAGAATAATTAGGGTCAGTATTGAGGCACGGTGTGTTAAGCTGCTACATGCAATGCAATGCAAGCATCTCATGTCAGAGGGTCAATTAGAGTCCCTACTATTCTGTTTCTGATCCAGCTGCTTGCTAATGCTCTGGGAAGGGAACAGAAGATGGCTCAAGTGTTTGGACCTCTGTCACCCATGTGGGAGACCACAATGGAGCTCTTGGCTCCTGACTGGCCTGGCCCAGTCCTAGCTGTTGTGGCCATCTGGGGAGTGAACCAGTGGATGGCACCGTACTCTCTCACTCTTTCTGTTCTCTTTTTGTCTCTCTCTTTTTGCCTTTCTACCTTTCAAATAAATACATACAAGTGCTCTGGAAGGTGCAGTTAAAAATATTATGAGATGTAGGAAATGGTCTAAATATCCACTGAAAAAAATTTTCTAAACTGCAATTTTACTGTGTGGTAACAATTCTGTGTTTTGAATACTCCAAAAAAGTACAGCAATTATAATTAAATCTAAAGTTCTTATTCTTAATGTGTCTAAACTCTTGGCTGTTATAAAATCCAAATAAGCCTTCAGATGTAACTTTAGATTGGCTTTCTGTCAAAAGCATTTCTAAATATTGATATCAGCTCCAAGACCTCCCCCATAGACTGTTTGTTCAAACACATTTAGTAATCCCAAATTGAATATTTTAAAAACAAAGCATTTCTTTTTCATTCTGCCTTGTTTTTTTTTTTTTCAAATGATTTCCACATCCAATAAAACAATTGTTTTCTTTTTATTGGGTCTTCATTTTGGCAGTGCATATGGCTTCAACAAATTAGAAGTTCAGCAAAAATAACGTGTGAATACTACTGCCATCGGGACCTAATCTAATTGTGCATAAAAAAATTACATTGTAGAATGAGGGTTGGGTACTTCAATGTCAAAGAACACAAACGCTTTTGCATATGTGATGGGAGAATATGGGAATTTCCACTGTCCCTTTTAGTTTCAGATTCACTCACTATTTTTAAGAAATGGTTGCTATCATGGTTGTGTCAAAATGGAAGAGCGCTGAGCTAATCTTCCAGACAAGGAACTATGTGCATTCTCTGTACTGTCCATTAATTAACTCACTGTATTCTGACAACAACCATAGTTTATAGGATTTTGTAGATGAGGAAACTGGATGTGGAGAAATTAAGTGAATTCCCCCAGGGGATAGAGCTGAACAACTGAAAACAGGGATTACAACCCTAACTGTGCTGTGGCCAGGGCCAGAGCTCCTCACCAGTAGGCTGCCCAGGCCCTGGAAGAATTTTATCTCATTTGCTGTAACACATGGTAAAGTAAATTAGGTCAGTTATTGATGATTTCGAGATTATCTGAGCTGAATGTTGTGTTTTAAAATCTATTCCATGGTGTTTATGTCACTTCCAAGTCAACTTCAGTGGAAATATGATATTTTCTCTAAGAGAAAAAGATATGCAAAATTAACTAATGGGAGAAGGTCTGTGAGTGGCTCTGTGCTGAAGTCAGGGACCCCCTGCTTATCCTAACTAGGTCACTGTTTAAAAGCAGAAAGCTTTGGAATGGCCATTTGGGTTCCATTGTTCAGATACAGCTGGAGATACAGGGATGAGATTAAACACAGCTTGGAAACTGGCACTAAGAGATAGGGCACTGCAGATAAGGTGGGTGAGGAGAGTGCAGGGGGAATTAGGTGGCCCAAATATTCAGCACATGGCTTCAACAGAACAATCTTGCAAACAAAGGAAAACATTTCCACAGGAAGACCAGAGGGTTTCTAGAGAAATGCCAGTGCCTAATAAAGAAGCTGAAATTTCTGGTACTTTGTTAATAAAGCACAGTGTGGAACTTACTAAGCAGCTCATTTGGGCAAAGCAGAGTTAGTCCCTTTTTCTTATATTCTCTTAATACATATGAGAGTGATTCCTGAACTTACACATTTGTATTTAGGAGTAACTTACCATTTCCCAATGCATAATCAATACGGATAGAATGAGTTGACATGTACCCTACTCATCCTATACATATACTTCTACATTGCATGTCTAGTATGTTGAATAGTGCTTCTGAAAGAAAATGTGATAGAATCATGCTTTAAAGTATAATCTCTCCATATTAAAGTATATAATAGACAGTTTAAACCTGTATTATTTATTAAGCAGGGTTTCATAATTTTACAATAATGCTAATTGGAATTATATAATACATTGACATTTATTTTTAGCTTTATTAATTTCTAATTAACATTAAATGAAACACACATTTTGTGGAGAATAAAACTCATCCTACATAAACTTATAATATGCCAAGTTTATGATTTGAGTAATTATTAAAAATAGAAAGAATTTTTGTGCTTTTAATATTCTATATTAAGGCTAAGAAGATCTATTAAGAGGCACAGTAGTTCTTTGAAGCTGTGGGAAAGACTGTCTCAAATCTTATGGATGCTATAAACATAATAACTTTGAAGACCATTATAAATAAGACTTGGCATCTGTACGGATCTGGAATTGCTTAACATGTGAGTCAAGTATTTTTGTAACTTGTCAGAACCTAATTGAGTTTTAAGCTAATATCTAATTTTGCAGTGTCTTCACTTAGGTGATAATTCTTTCTCATTTTTTCAGTTCTCAGACAATAAACTAAAATTTATTTTTGAACTTGATATATACATATATATATACAAACATACATGTATGTATGTGTATTCAGACATATATATATAAATTTTCTATGATTTCATACAAAATTATAGGATATTAACAATGAAGTTTGGTCAATGATGTTTTGTAACCTTGTGTGAATTTCAAAATATATTTGATCATAGTTTCAATGTCAATAAAAATGTAATTGATAAATTGATCTTGCATAAAATGTAGCTATTTTAAATATGCTTTTTTCTTGTTGGAAAGTTATCTTAATAACTATTTTGCATAATCCTACCCATATGCTCAGTCTGCAAACAATAAAGTATAAAATATATAAAGTTCTTAACTAACATAATTAGGCAGACAAGAAAGCTGAAAGCAAAGAACATTGATAAAAGTTTGTGAAAGATCTTGATGCCACTTTTTTTCTTTTCAACTTTTATTTAATAAATATACATTTCCAAAGTACAACTTTTGAATTATAGCAGCTTTTCCCCCATAACCTCCCTCCCACCTGCAACCATCCCATCTCCTACTCCCTTTCCCATCCCATTCTTCATCATGATTCATTTTCAATTATCTTTATATACAGAAGATCAATTTAGTATATACTAAGTAAAGATTTCAACAGACTGCACCCACAAAGGCACACAAAGTATAGGGTACTGTTTGAGTAGTAGTTTTACCATTAATTCTCATAGTACAACACATTAAGGGCAGAGGTCCTACATGGGGAGCAGGTGCACAGTGACTCCCGTTGTTGATGTAGCAATTGACACTCTTATTTATGACGTCAGTAATCACCCGAGGCTCTTGTCTTGAGTTGCCAAAGCTATGGAAGCCTCTTGAGTTTGCCAACTCCGATCTTGTTTAGATAAGGTCGTAATCAAAGTGGAAGTTCTCTCCTCCCTTCAGAGAAAGAAACCTCCTTCTTTGATGGCCCGTTCTTTCTGCTGGGATCTCACTCACAGAGATCTTTCATTTAGGTCATTTTTTTTTTTTTTTTGCCACAATGTCTTGGCTTTCCATGCCTGCGAAACTCTCATGGGCTTTTTAGCCAGATTCGAATGCCTTAAGGGCTGATTCTGGGGTCAGAGTGCTGTTTAGGGCTTTTGCCATTCTATGAGTCTGCTATGTATCCCACTTGCCATGTTGGATTGTTCTCTCCTTTGTAATTCTATCAATTATTTGCAGACACTGGTCCCATCCATGCAATCCCCTTGACACTCAATCCCATCCCCCTGATCAACCATGAACTGAAACTGATCACTCCAACAAGATGGCATTGGCACATGCCACCTTGATGAGATTGAACTGGAATCCCCTGGCACATCTCTACTCTACCATTAGGAGTAAGTATGAGTGAGCGTGTGCCGAACTGTACATCTCCTCCCTCTCTTATTCCCACTCCCACATTCATTTATTTGAGAGGTAGAGTTACAGACAGTGAGAGAGAGAGACACAGAGAGAGGTCTTCCATCTGCTGGTTCGCTCCCCAAACGGCTGCAATGCCTGGAGCTGGGCCTATTTGAAGCCAGGAGCCAGGAACTTCTTCCGGGTCTCCCATACAGATGCAGGGGCAAGGACTTGGGCCATCTTCTACTTCTTTGCCAGACCGTGACAGAGAGATGGATCAGAAGAGGAACAGTCAAGACTAGACCTGGTACCCATATGCCAGCACCCCAGGCAGAGGATTAATGTATGCCTCAGTGCCAGCCCCTTGATGCCACTTTTAAAAGTGAAGGCTAGGGATGGAAGCAGAAAACATAATGTTGGTGTAAGTAGAATGGATGCATAATTAAAAATAATGTCATGATCCAATACAAAGGAAATATTGGATTGTAGAAATATATATTTCTGTCTATTGTTTGGAATAAGCTATATTCTTTAAAAAAAGATTTTATTCATTTGAGAGGTAGAGGTAGAGGTAAAGAGAGGGAGAGACAGAGAGAAAAGTCTTCCATCTGCTGTTTCACTCCCCAATGGCCACAACAGCGGGAGCTGGACTGATCCTAAACCAGGAGTCTGTGGGGAGCAACTCGGACTAGACTAAGTTACTGGAATTAAGACTTATTCTATGCATCTGCTCCCCCACAATATGGCGCTGGGAGAGGAGAAAAACAGCTTCTACACAGCTGCCTCCAGTTCAACCAATAAACTATAGGACTTGCTCCTGATTGGAGGAGAGCAGCGTACTCGGCGTGTGGGTAGCAGAGTTGGGATTGGCGGAAGAGGACTATAAAGGAGGAGAGAGACAGCATGCACCAGGAACATCTAAGGGGAACATCTGAAGGAACACCTGTGCAGCCCCCAAGAGAGCTGGCCGGCGGTGTGCCGCTCCCCCGCGGAAGTGGGGAATGTGGCAGGGGGAACCGCCCTTCCACGGAGGTGGAAGGGTCTATAGCCAACCCGGGAAGAACCAGCAGCAAACCCGGGGAGGGCCGAGCAGACGAAAGAACAGCGCGGGGTCCTGTGTCGTTCCTCCACGAAGAGGGGGAGCGACAGGAGTCAGGAGCTTCTTCCGGGACTCCCACATCGGTGCAGGGGTCCAAGCACTTGGGCCATCACCTACTGCTTTCCCAGGCCATAAGCAGAGAGCTGGATTGGAAGACAAGCAGTCGGGACACAAACTGGTGCCCATATAGGATGCTGGTGCCTTAGGCAGAGGCTTAGCCTACTGTGCCACAGTGCCAGCTCTGTAAATTCGTATTCTTACGTTTCACAGAGTCCACAAGTTTGTGTCAGTTCCTTGTTTCCACTTTGGTGCTAATAGTCTTTCTGGCAAAGACAGTAGCAGAGACTTGATTCTATTCATAAACATCTCCAATCGGTATTACACATATTCACCAATGTATATGCCAGCTTGATTTTAAAGTTTTACGTGAAGTTGTTTTATTGGGAACTTAGGCAGCAAGTTTGGCTGAAGCGGGCACAGTGATAATATTTTAAAGTATTAGGAGATAGCTGTGCTGCTTTGAAAGACAAGTTTGTAGGTGAACAGTTGTATCTGCTGGTAGAGAGACCATGGGTCCCCTAAACTTGTTTGCAAATGGCATAATCTGTACACTTTATTTTTCAGAATCAGTTATTTGGGAAGAATCAAATCCATTTATTGCCTACATTGACAGAAATATTAGATAAATATTATAAAGCCTGCACAAACTTTTCTGGGTACATAACTTCCAAATTAATAAAAAAAAAACGTGGATCACAGAAAGAAACTAAGATTTTGAGATCTTTGCAAAAGTATCACTTAGTTTTAATAGTAGTGATATTTATAAAAAATAAAAGGACTCAAACAATTTATAGATAACCAATTGTTAAACACATATCAATAAGTAAACATTATGATTGCAATACTAAACACTCTTTCTTTCTCTGATCCCACAAGTTGGTAACTACCAGTTCTCTTCTTTAAATAGAAAATCAATATGCGATTTAGTTTAAGAAACATGATTATTGATAAAATCATTTACAGTACTTTTTTTTAGTAAAGGTATTGATTATTTGAACAGTTTAGATGCTGAAAGTGTTTCATTTCTTTGGGATGTTCATGCAACTTAAACATAGTTTTACGGTTACTTTCATGCTCAAGTAAAAAAAAATGCAACTCATTATATTAAGTCCAAGAGGTTGCACATGTATACTGTGAGATCCCACTGTTGGGTTATTTTCTATTGAATTCATTAGGTGTAAAGTCCCCCAGAATCGACTTGCCTGAAAGTACATGGCTAAAAGCACAGAAACTCATGTGCAAAAAAAAAAAAAAAAAAAAAAAAATTTAACAGTGCTGCCTTGTTGAGGAGATATTTATATAACAGTATAGTTTCAGTGTGTTTTAAAATGTAAGTATCATATTTAAACCACTACAAAATAGAAATATAATTACTATAAATGATCTCTACTCACAAAGGCTGAAGCTCAGCTCTCATCCACCTGATAGTGAAAAAAACATCACTATTACTAGAAAGATTGTAGGAAATAGATTAACATTTAATCAAATGTAAGGCTTTTCATGATCTCTGAAAAGTCAGATGATCTTCCAGACTATGCTGGAATATATCAGTTGACAGGGAATCTAGGACATTTGAAGCAGTGAAGTCTATTACTAGACAATGAAAGTCTCTCATTACTAAGAGTGCTATAAACTTGAACTGAACTGTTGACTATGCTATAGAAGTGAGAAGTTGTGAATATTAGAAAATAATCAAATGGAACATTTTGAAAAGATGAGACAAAATAAATTTAAATGAAAGTTCTAGCATTGCAAGTTTCATTCCCCTGGACCTTCTTACATACCACTTGCAACCTGCTTTGATATGTTTGCATTTGATCAATGGATTCCCTTAACAGCCCTCGGCAACCACAGTCTCCCATTAGTTTGTCTGTATTACTTTGATTCTCACATTTCTTCTATAATTGCCGTTTGGTTTCTCACCCACAGCTATCCCATGAAGTAACGTTACCAATAATTGATCTGTCTTGTGCAACCTATAGAAAATCTATCTATTTCAACAGTAGCTTAAATATCTAAGCTGCAATTTGACCAAAGTGAGATTTGCAATTATTGCTTTGAAGCTGTGTGTGGTCATAGCACCTTGTGTCTCCTGAATTGGGCAAAAAGTTCTCAGGTGACCTCATGTACACACTGAGGTATGAAGAACAAATATAACTTTATAAAATTAATCAAAGATTCTTTTTCCTTCCTTCAGCTTACTTATCTCCAAACACACACCTAAGAGGTGTTCTAGGTTTTCATGTGTGAAGACTTAATTGTGTACAACTATTTTCACTTTTGACTCATGCATAGATGCTAGTTTTTCCACTTTTTAACAGCACATTGTCCTGCCTTGATGAGTATTGGAACAAATAGAAATGAAAAGGCAAATCAATGAAGTAGTCCGTATATAGAATAGTATATCTCCTGCTCCTCAAATACATTTTTTGACAGTTGCCATCCGTCTAATAAGCTCTGGACTCTGTAGTTTCCTTAGGGAAAAGGCACAAGGCCTCCTTGAGTGTTAGGTTATGCATTGGATCTCTGATTTAGTGGAACAGTGTGTAAAAGCCTCTCATAATCAGAACACTCCCTATTGGCTCCACATCTGAGGATCCCCAAGAGTGCTGTTTGTCCCAGAGAACATCTGGAATAGATTACACGCGGTTAATTGGCTCCAGGTCGAGCTTGTTACAGACAGTAGCATGCAGTATAACCTGTGCAGTTCCCCAAGTCCACCCACTTCGGGTTAAATCACACCTACTTCTGTCCATGATTCCTCCCAGATGCAGGACACGTTCTCATGTAAGCACATGCAGAGCATACACACATGCCTGGAAGACAGCAAACCAGCAATAGGTTAGTGGAGAGGTTGTCGGCAAGACATTTGACCCAATAAATTTCCTCAATTAAAAGATTAACTATTGAATTCAAAAGATTGTTGGAAAGAAAAACAGACTCGGGAGCAGCAGACTGTAGAGAGTGAATGTTTTATAGCCCCAAAGTCAGGATTTTGTTTTTGAAGTTGTACCAGTTTCAGGACTTTTGCTTTATTTCCTTTCGTCCCATCGGTATATGTTTCAGCACGTGTAGCCACTTATCAGAATGTCATGGTGGTAAAGCAAGCAGTACTTTGATTTTTAACTTACTTGACAATATTAATGAGTTGGGTTACAAGGAACAGTATGACTACTGTTCATGGAAAATGAAAACATCAATCTTTTTAACTTACGGTGTTGGAGGCATAGGGCATGTCCTAGCGATTAATGACCAGTTGGAGGAGTAGATATCTCAATACATAGCCAAGGGCCATTAACCCCAACTAGTCATTAATTTCCAGGAAATGTCCTGTACTGAGGTCATTATTGCTAATAAAATGCACACATGGAAAGTTCCCTCTCTTTTTGCGTATGCATATAAACATGCGTTCACATTACACGCATTGTTACTTGTCATGAAAAAATAGTTTTTCAGATGTCCAGAAGCTCAGGAAAAGCTAAAGCCTAATGAGAAATTTAACATGCTCAGTGTCTACATTGAGTTTGCCTCTCACTTCTTCCGGAGGGTGTGGGGAGGAGGGAGAATGCATGTTTGCATAGTGAGGCTGTGGTTTTGCCTCAGTCAGATAGCAGAGTCTGCTAACATGTGGGTGTAGCAGAAAGTCAAGGCAACAGGAAAGCGGGTTAGAAGAGCACTGGTGAAAGTGAACGGCATCCGCATCATGGTGGCAGTACCATCCGGTGCCAGCGGTAGTACACGGCGACGCGCTGTGGGAATCCTGGGAGTGCTGGTCCCAGGGCCGGCAGGAGGAACACTGGGGTCGGCTCACTTGGCCTTTTGGTGTCCCCTGTTCTCCCTTCCCTCACCCTCCCCTGGATTACGCCGATTCTGCCTCGCCTTCTCTTCCTTCTCTGTATAGCCTCTGAGTGTCGTGCTGCCGGCCGGGCTCTCATGCAGGCTTGACCAGTGCTTTATGGAACTCTATTCTTGCCTTTCTTCTGTGTCCCCCAGGAAGCTATCCCTGCCCTGTTCAATGGAGACAGTGCTCCTTTAGCCATCTTCTACTGCACCTCATAGATGCCTTGATTTTAGAATTATGTTAAGGTACTTAATTATATACAATCAGAAACTCCTTTCAGAAAAGAATCTTTCTTTTTACTTACCTTAATAAATGGTTGGAGATTTGCTATGGTATTAATGACTAATAATTAATGACTGATAAGAATATATAGAAATGTGTACATGTGACTATATATTTAAATATATAATTGCATGTTATGTAAATAATATCTGTAAGTAAATACAGAAATATAATCCTGCAAGCCTTTAAGGAGAATCTGTAAGTCAATTTTTACTGGTGTAAGTGAGGAACTACAAAGTTGCAAAATGCATTTCTTAATTCAGGTGTAATCAGTTTCTTTTTCTGTAGACCAGCTCATGTCTCCTTTCATGCAATAACATTAACATGGTTTCTTAGTGCATTTGACATAATATAATTCTTTATATTTTAGACTTTGTTTTATATATGTTAGTTAAGGACTTTATGTTTTATATTTAAATATATACAACTAAAATATTCATAAAAGAATGCTGCTAGTATAGATCTTTTGGGCCAGAGGCACTCCTGTTGGTTCCCAAATTATACCTAATGAGATAAAATGTTCAAGGAATGTCAAGTAAATATGAATGAAATATGTGGAATGTTAAATAAAATATTCTTAAATGACTAAGTCAGCTTTGTTACTTGCACATAGAGTAATCTTCTATGAGAGTTATTCGAAGAATAGTTCACATAATAATAATAGTTCACAAAAATAATGTGGTGCAAGAATTATTCACACACAGAAAATAAGTGGTACTTCCTTAGGTGTCTTGGAAGATAATGAAAGTAATTGAGGGCCGGCGCCGTGGCTCACTAGGCTAATCCTCTGCCTAGCGGCGCTGGCACACCAGGTTCTAGTCCCGGTCGGGGTGCCGGATTCTGTCCCGGTTGCCCCTCTTCCAGGCCAGCTCTCTGCTGTGGCCAGGGAGTGCAGTGGAGGATGGCCCAAGTGCTTGGGCCCTGCACCCACATGGGAAACCAGGAGAAGCACCTGGCTCCTGCCATCAGATCAGCGTGGTGCGCAGGCCGCGGTGGCCATTGGAGGGTGAACCAACGGCAAAGGAAGACCTTTCTCTCTGTCTCTCTCATTGTCTACTCTGCCTGTTAAAAAAAAAAAAAAGTAATTGAGAATATATAATTATATAATTTAGTAAACATTCATGTTCAACATTCTATGAAGAAATTTAACAACAAATTTGAAGTCTGTCCTTAATTACTTATATGATAAGGATGGACATATATTAATACTCCTCAAAATGTGATCTTTCTTAACTTTTGAGATGTGTAACTGGAACTTGGATATTCAAATTCTGTGAGATAGTTTAGTAAAGTGAAGAGTTGGCCTCCTTTAAGAAAATTTACCTATTGTTTGACCCTTCAAAAATCCTAAGCATAAAATATTTATTTTAAATATTAAGTAATTACATTATGTAAAAGTCCAGCACATTCTTATTATGATTATAGCTGGCACCAAGGAAGCATAAAAACTCTTCAGACAACTTCCAAAGCTGGCACTGGGGCCTCTGGCAGCCAGTTCAGCCAGATCCTTTCTGTGCGCTCTTTCCTGGAAAGACAGCAGTCGCTTAATGGAGAAGGAAAAGAAGCTGAAGACACCATCAGGAGTTGAAGGTCACTGGAGTTTATCGCAAGGAAAAGCACTCAAAGACAGGTGTTAGGAAGCAGACTCTAGCTAAAGTCTACCCACTGTCACTGGGATCCATCTCTTGCTTCCCACGTGATCTTGGGAGAACTATTTAACACTGGATCTTGGTTTTCTCATCTGTGAAGTGAGGTAAATGACTCCTGACCCTTTATGGCTGCCCTTAGCATGAACACATTTAACCAGTAAATAGTACTTTAAAAACAAGCCATCTAGAACATGTAATATTCAATAAGTATGACTTATAATTTGTGATATAGTCTTAGTTTGAAATACTTACTTGCTTTTTGCCATGTTTTCACAGAGGTAACCAAGTCAGCCTATTTATGCAACCTGGTCAGTAACCACCTTTACCTCTTACACATGCCTCTCGTGTATAGTTTGCTTTTCTAGTCAGTGCTGCCCTGGGTGAAATAGAAGAGGATACAGATCAGATTCTGTTGTTACATGCGTACCATTTATCTGTACTGGTGGCCCTGTCCTGATCTTACCCACTGTCTCCAATTTGGTTGAACTTTTAAAATGTCTTCTCTGGTCGGAAGCAAGAACACACTCAAAACCAAGCTCTTGGGAGGTTGTGCTTGCTTGGCATGTTTTCGTCTGCGGATGAGGAGGAGTGAGATCAGGCTTCTGCTGCCTTTTCTGATCAATTCATTGGGCTGTGGAAAAGATGGTTCCTCAGATGTTGGAATCAAATACAAAAATAAAAAGACTTTAAAAAACACTTAAACCAAATAGTTTAATCAAATAGTTAATTAACAAAATAGTTGAATTTCTAGTAGTACATTCATTTCTTCTTTTTTTAAGATTTACTTTATTCATTTGATACAGTTACAGAGAGAGGTAGAGCCAGAGAGAGAGAGGTCCTTCATCCGCTGGTTCACTCCCCAAATGGCCGCAATGGCCAGAGCTGAGCTGATCTGAAGCCAGGAGCCAGGAGCCAGGAGCTTCTTCGGGTCTCTCACACAGGTACAGGGGCCTAAGGACTTGGGCCATGTTCCACTGCTTTCCCAGGCCATAGCAGAGAGCTTGATCAGAAGTGGAGCAGCTGGGACTCAAACCAGCGTCCATATGGGATGCCGGGACTGTAGGCCAGGGCTTTAACCCATGTACACAGCACCAGCCCCGTGGTACATTCATTTCTACTGAGTAAAGCCAGTCTTGAAATTTATTACTCAGCTCCAATTCATTTTCTTTGCAGCAATTCCCTAAGAGCAAAACAAATCCACATGTATTCAGAAAACTATAATAGAGTAAGTCTAGGAAAATGAGATGACTGCTATCTGAATGCTGCTTTTCTTGTTTTTAGATTAAATTAACACTATCAGAAAAGAGAGCCTTATTTTCATCATGAATGCTAATAAAGATGAGAGACTCAAGTTCGGAAGCCAGGATTTTCACCTTTTTCACACTTTGATGATGCTAACCATGACCATGCTGTTTCTTCCTGTCATTGGGACTTCTAAGCAAAATATTCCACGGCTCAAGCTAACCTACAAAGGTAAGCATGTGAATATGTTTAGATTGTGTATTATGATTTCTGAATGTCCTTTTCAATCAGTGACTTTGGTGATATGTTTATAGTATTGGCATCAGTTAATAAAATATTATAAAATATGAAGCCCAGTTATTTATTTTAGTGAGGAAAAAGGGTGCTGAAACTATTCAAGTACACTTTTCAGCCCAATATTTAAAATGATCAATTTAATCTTCAAGCTATCATTGGTGTTCACTTAAAACAAGTAAGTCTCCAGTGAAAGTTTTTGAAACTAGTTGTATATAACATACTAATTAATTGCCAGAGGTGATTTTAGATTAGCACACCTAGGAGAATTTTACCATCAAAAGAATATACATGTTTTATAACAGAAAAAAAGGCTCAAATATAAATAGATTTAAAACATTATTTAATAAATGAAACATGTGAAGTTAATTGTTTTTAAATATTAATATTCTGTGATAAACTATATATTATAATGTATTATTATAAATCATAATATTAAGTATGTAATTATAAGAATTGTAGTTAATCATCTTGTGTATGTGTGCATAGCTTATTTTTTTCCAAGTGTGAAGTCCTCTGGGCTTTATTAATACCTCAATTAATAAAGCAGAAGTAGAGAAAATCAAACTCCTTTGTTCTAAACTTGTGAGGTAAAATTATGCAGATAATTTTAATGTCTTGGATCCTTAAGGAGACATTTTCTATCTCAAACATCAATAATAAAAGCTGCTGGGATATTAATGTCACAGTAAGTGAAGTTAAAGTTAGAATTATGTTTATTGGTAATTTAGGATGAGATTTTTTAGCCAGGAACATTGATCTCATTATGAAATATGATTCATTATCATTTAGTTTAATCAAGAACTGAAACCTATATGTGAGTATCATCCATTTCTTAACCACAGGCATAGTCAACTTTGAATCAATCCCCTAACATTCTTAAAGCCTGAAGTAAATGTTAACATCTGTGGTTAGGGATAGGCTGGGGATTAAAAAAGCCTTTAACCTTGTCACAGTAACTAGGACTGGATTATACTTTGCACCATAAACAACTACAGCTGGATAAAGTACATGAAGCAACCATGTGTAGATGCTGAGCAGTGGACAGCAGGAATCAGAAAAAGAACCTACCAGGAGGTGAAGCTCAGACAGTCGTGGGCAGCTCACCAGTTCCTCTGCCCCCAAGCTTTCTGAGCCCGAGTTGTACATTCAATGACCAGGGAATTTTAAATCTTGTTTTAAAAATTTTTGCCTGCTACGTCAATTTTCCATTAATTACCTTACAGAATGGTTCTTGACTTTGTCAGAATTCACTGAGAAATCAATGCATAAATCCGTATTTTTTTATACGTACAGATCTGTATTTGTGAAGTACAGTGTCTCAAGCAAAGACTTCCTGGCTGGGGGACTCATGACTCATACATTAACATGTGTGTTGTCTCAATCCAGTAGTAGTTGAAGACCATAGTTAGTGATGGAGCAGTGAAGATAGCAGATTCTGAAACCTAACTGCCAATGTCATCATTGCTGCTATTAGTTGTGAGATATTTGGATCTTTATTTATTTTCTGTGCTGTAGCTTTCTTATTGATTACAGAAAACATGGTAATATAACAGTCACATATTTAAGTTTGTTGCAAAGGTGTGTCAGTCCATGTAAAGGACCTAAAATAGTGTTGGCCAAGTTAAGCATTCAGTAAACACTGGCAATTCTTGTTTTGTGTGAAATGTGTTATCTCACTGGACGATAGTAGTTATTCCTAGACCAAAGGTTTCCCTATGTAAACACGTTTGAGAAATATTATACAGTCCCCTCTTTGAGATTTACAATGTGTGTTAAAATTGCTCCTGTACATTCCCTGTGCATTTTCTACTGGAGTTTCTCTCCTTCAGGCAAAAACTGCCCACAGTCTGTGAATTTATTGAGGACACTTCGAAGTATTTTTCCCATTGTGGTCATTTAGTATTTAGCACTGGTCTTTGTGGTTAACCACCCCTTGCAGTTAACAAGATCACTGCTGACCTTGATCAGAGCATGCTGTTTGTGAGCGGGAGTAGCCCTCAGGATAGGTTAGAGGAGCCATAAAGTCATTCAGGATTGCAGACTACATGGTGCAATCTGGAAGTTTTTTGGTGTTGGATCAATGGAGAAGAAGACAGCCTGCGCTGTGCACAGCCTCTGAAGAAGTCTTGTCAATCTTGTAGCAAGAATCCCCATAAGGGGTCAGTGCCGTGGCTGACTTGGTTAATCCTCTACCTGCATCCCATATGGGCGCCGGGTTCTAGTCCTGGTTGCTCCTCTTCCAGTCTAGCTCTCTGCTATGACCCAGAGGGCAGTAGAGGATGGCCCAAGTGTTTGGGCCCCTGCAACCGCATGGGAGACTAGGAAGAAGCACCTGGCATCTGGCTTAGGATCAGTGCAGCGCCGTCCGTGACGGCCGTTTGGGGAGTGAACCAATGGAAGGAAGACCTTTCTCTCTGTTTCTCTCTCTCTCACTGTCTATAACTCTACCTGTCAAAAAAAATCCCCACAAAATATGTTTTGCTTATAGGGCACATTATTAATGCCCTGTTTTGGGTAGGGGAGGGATGTGCCATGTTTGAATGGAATCCCATGGCTTCCCAGACATATATTTTGTTAATATATATTCTTGTAATTAGGCCTGCGTAGGTGTTAAGAGTTTGAGGATTTTTTTTTTTTTTTGAGTGTGGATCCTCAGCTGTCAACAGCTGACAATCATTTGTGAATGCCTGTTAGGTAGTGGGGATATCAGCAAGCAGAAAAGGCAAAACATTCTGTTATCTTGGTGGAGCAAACCAGACCATATATACATCAGTTATTTGGCAAAGCAGAAGGTGATAAGGATGGACCGTGGAGGGGGAGGAAAGGAAAAGGGAGATAGAGTGGCAGAGGTGGAGTAGTCAACTACAGTGATACGAAGAGGAAGTGATAGTTCACAAATCCGAAAAGCGATTGCTCTGGCGTGTCATACAGATGTCTGGAGTAGTCACTCAGGAAGAACACCACAAGTGATGGCCCTGCGGTAAGAGGTGTTCAAGGATCCTCAAGGAGAAAGCTGGCTACAAATCAGTGGGATGGTGGGAGGGGAAAGACAGATCAAATAGAGAATTAACAGAAAGGTGGAGGGATTAGATCTACTGATGGCCATTGCTGAAACATCAACATTTCGTCTGAGTATTAGGGAGTGTACTAGAGAGTGTTGGGCATGGCCGTATGTGATCTGACTCTTATGGTAGAAGGATTACTCTGATTTCTGTTGACAATACACTGAATGAGGATGGGGCAGTCAGAGAAACAGGGAGCCACACTGGAGGCTGTTGGAACATTCCAGATGACGAATGATGGCCTATGAGCCCATTTAGTAGCAGTGGGGGAGAGAGAAGAGGGTGTAAATGGAAGGAGAGAGGGGATGCAAATACGATTTCATTAAGTTTTGGTCTGAATATGGAGTTACTGTTAATTAAAATAGTAGGTTTTGTGGGAGATTAAGTGGGTGTACTTAATTTGAGAAGGCTGTTAGTTATCTAAGTGAGCTGCCTTGCAGGTGTTTAAGTATAAGTCTGGCATTCACAGAGACCTCAGCTGGGGATATGAATTTGGCTGTTATCAAATAGAAAAGTGTAATCCATGTGATTCTGAAATAACAAAAGGATGTAGAAGAATTCAAAGGGCTGGATTCTAAGATGCTGTCAATTCAGGAAAGCAGAGAAAGGATGAATGTGTGCAAGCTGAAATGAAAAATAGTGCCTAGGTATATAGGAGACAAACTGGGAGTTGTAGTGAAGAAGAAAGAAATGAGGGATGTGCAGGGAGACAAGGGATGACGAGCAGTTTCAAAGTCAGCTAAGGATGAGTGAGAGAGCTAAAAATCCCCTTAATTTTAACAACAAAGGGGTTATTGTTGACCTTGGTAAGAACAGTGTCTGACTATGGGAGCTAAAGCCCAATTAGGATAGGTTCTTGAGAATCTGCAACTGGAGAAAGTGACTGTAGATAATTCTTTCAAGGATTTTCTTTTACTGGAGACATGAGCAGTGTCAGGAGGGACGATGATATTAAGAGGCTTTTTAAAAAAAAATGGGAGAAGTAACAGCATATTTAGTATTTACTTCTTTTTTTCAAAATTTTATTTATTTCAGTGGCAGAGAGATAGAGAGCACCTCCCCCAATATGCTGCTTCACCCCCCTCCCAAATATCCACAATGGAAAGAGGCTGAGGCCTAAGAGTGAGGCACTCAATCCAGGTCTCCCACATGGGTGCAAGGATCCATCATCAAAGCCTCCCAGCATCCGCATTAGCAGGAAGCTGGAATTAGAAGCTGGATCTAGCGGGGACTGAACCCTGGCAATGCATGCGGGACTCAGACATCCTAACCAGTGTCTCAACCACTAGGCCACACAGCTGCCTGTTAACAACATGCTTATATGCAGTTGAAATAATCCTGGAGAGGAATAGTTGATGATTCAGGAGAAGTGTGTCATAATCTACGCCTTGTGGAAGAAGGTACTGAGGTAGTGTTGTTTCCCAATCACAGAATTTTTGTTTATATCTTAACGCAAGTGGCTAATTTTGCACAATCAACTATGTCTCTTTATTATCAGTGGCAGCTATTATCTAGATAGAAAAGTTAAATAGATGAAAAAATGTGTCCACAGAGGAATGTGTTCATGCAAGATATAGTGACGTGGACTGTCATCACTGTGGGTTTGAAGATTGATATATTCAGATTTATGCACAAAACTCTAAAAATATTTTCAGAATAACCCTAGGGTTATCTACCTTAGAAGAAAAAATTTTTAAAAGATTTATTTTATTTATTTGAAAAGAGTTACAGAGAGAGGTCTTTCATCAGCTGGTTCACTCCCCAGATGGCTGCACCGATCCGAAGCCAGGAGCCAGGAGCTTCTTCTGGGTCTCCCACATGGGTACAGGGGCCAAAGGACTCGGGCCATCTTCTACTGCTTTTCCAGGCCATAGCAGAGAGCTGGATCGGAAGAGGAGCAGCTGAGACAAGAACTAGTGCCCATATGGGATGCCGGCGCTTCAGGCCAGGGCGTTAACCCACTGTGCCACAGCGCCCGACCCAGTAGATAATTTTTTAAACTGCAGACTGGATCTAAGTTTAGTGTTTTTCAGTTCAGTAGCTTTTGTGCCAAAACTTACCTGTATCCAACCCTATCTTTTACTAATCATTAAACACTATTTGCAGTTACACATGCAGCACTGTTCTCAACATTAGTGGTCTGTGGAGGTTCACAGAGAGGTGGGAGTTCCATAGGAATTACAAGGTAATCCACGATATAGCGTTGCTGCACAGTGTAATACAAGACACCTTCCTGGCATTATGACAAGTTCACATCCTGTAGCAGGCATCACTGAATTGTTCCTTGGAGGGTGACAGAGGTGGGACCGAGACTCTTCAGTTGTGTCTTTGGGTATGCATAGATGTTGAGGGAAATACAGGGACCCAGTCCACCACATTTTTGTTGAAGAAGTTCTCTTTGAATGGATCTTCCAGCATATGTGATTGGTTTACTGGTGTATAAATTATTGTGGAGATTTTTTATGTAGAAATGTTCAATCTAGAACTTCACTTCCCTAAAATTTGACTCGAATTCCCTGGATCTTATAAAGGAATTTTCACAGTAAGGGTCTTTTAGTACATGTGTATAAATATAAATAAAAGGGCAGTTTTAAATAGAATGTTATTGGGTCTTTTTTAACAGACAATTTGACAAATACCTCCTTGGTTTCTTAAGAACTGGTAATATACAGTTTGTAAGAGTTCTTTAAACATGCTGCTTTAATGCTGTTAATCAAAAAGGCATGAATTAGGACTGAAGTGCTTTTTACTTATAGTGAAAGGTACTCATGAGAAGGTTTATTTGACTAAAGCCCCAGTGAGTCGCACACGGTCTAGAAAATGAGATGAATACTTCCGCAGTCCCAACGGAGTAGTGAAGTGGAAGGAGCAATAGCAGTGCCCTTGTCTGTTGGTATATCCAGTGGAAATATATGTAGAGCTCTTTAGGAAAAGATTCTTATTTTTCTAACTAGTGCTTTATATTAAAATATAAAATATGGCTGCAATGGGTAATGAGGCTTCGAATTAAAAGGCCTAGGTAGTTTTTATGTCCTTCTTTGACATTCGCTCTCTGTGCACTGTTAGAACAACTACATGGCTTTACTATTTCTGAGGCTGTTTTTCATATGGAAATTAGGTTCTTCTGGAGGATCAAATGAAATAATAAACAGGAAAGCTCATCAGATGTTATGCTTCTCAAATTAGATGTTGTGGTACACTTCATAGAGATTACAAATATATATTAATATATACTATATTAATATATAATACATTGTAATAAATATTATATATTATATAAAGCTCAGGAGAGTTTTGTCTCCTTATATCCCCTCCTCCACACAGAAGCACAGGGGAGTCACAACAGGAACTCTTATATTATACTATGTATATATTATCATATTATACTATGTATAATATATATAACAAATATATTGAAATAAGATATAAAGAAAATTTAAGGTCTTTAAATACATAATTGTGGGTATAATTATTGCTGCTGCAGGTAGTAAAAGATACTTGAAATGAATCTTCCTCTTGACATCTGCTTTCTCAAAGTGCATCAGGGGAATGCATTTCCCCATTCGTATAAGGAAACCGAGGAGGAAAAGTTTGTGTGTCGTTGGTTTAAACTGAACCAGTCGTTTATCCTTTCTGGCACTGAAGCAGTAAAGTCACTAGGGGTATACAGATTTGACCAATTTAGGATTGTAAAGGAAAAAATAAGTTGTGTACATTAACACATGCCATGATTTAGAGTTTAAGAGAGAGTGCACTGTGAGGAGGAAGGAAGGAATCCAGCTCTTAATTCAAGCAAGCTGGGGATAACGGTACCACAGTGTTCTTTGCCTCTCTACTCCAACTGTGGCTCCACAATCAATGACATCAGCAGAATCTCAGAACTTGCTAGACATGCAGAATCTCGGGCCTGCTCTGTGACTTCTAAATGAGAATCTAGGTCTTAACCAGGATCCTGTCTGGTTTGAATGCAAGTAAAATCCCGAGATGCAAAGCTCAGGGGAGTTTTGTCTCCTTATATCCCCTCCTCCACACAGAAGCACAGGGGAGTCAAAACAGGAACTCTTCCGACCGCACAGTATTGGAGCCACAGTTGGGTCACCAAATGACACATTAACATCTCTAAATTATTAATAAGCCTTTGATAAACCCTGCTTTAGATTGAAGGTGAATACGTCAAGCAGACAAGAATCACTGGTTGGAGAAATCTTGAATTAAATGTTTATTAGATTTACTGTGTGCAAAAAATGGTGCTGAAATATAGCAATGATTTACACATTCATATCTGCAATGGCTTCTAGTCTTTAAATGGAATGAAAGAAGGACACAAAATAACTACAAAAAGAGTAGTGCCATCATGTAAATCAAACCAAATGTTTCAAAGAATCTAGAGAAATTTGGGTGTGAAACTGAGCTTGGAACATTGGAGGAAGCTTAACATTTTTGAATGAAGTAGCAGTTGGCATTGGAAGATTTTGATCATGAGATTGACCTAATGCAATTGTGCTTAGGAGAACGATGGGATAGGCAGCATCACGGGGTAAGGACTGGGGAGGGAGGAGGCAACAGAGCAATGTGATGTATGAGTTACAGTATCTTAGAGAACTAGTGAGCGGATCTCAGCCTGGCTGGCAAGACGAATAAATACTTGAGGGGGGGGACAGAAAAATGTACACGATGGATTCCTTCAGGCTCTACATTTTGCAGAATGTTGATGTGAGGGAAATGAAATAGACTTAGAGGGAGCACTCTTTAAATTTGAGAAAGAAGCATAAGAGAATAAGGAAGAGAAACTAAAAATGAATATTACACGTTGAGCCTGGTTTCTGGGTCATTTCACTGAAGTCATTCAACTCAGTGTAATGAGATGGTTCAGAGAAATGAACGTATCTAACAGCTACTGGAAATTCTGAACTGACACTTAGCAGAGACAACTGGAGTTTAGGTGTTTAATTTGGCGTCATCAGCAGAGAACTTAATTTTATGAGAGTTGAAGTATAAATTGTAAGCATTAACTCATTGCTTATAAACTATAAATATCTCTTGAGGAAAACAATGTTCTATGATGGTATTTTTTCATTCTCCTTCTTGCAAGTGTTACAAACGTGCAAATTCTGATAGAAATTCTGTGCACACCAATACCAGGAATATACTCCTTGTGCCAGTGACTAGAGGAGCCTAGGCCAGAGAAAACCTAGAGAAAGCCGTACAGATGATTGACATCTGTATGTCCTGAATGCAAAGCCAGCTGAAATATTCCTGAATCAATGGAAATTAAATTTCAGATCAAATGTCACAATAAGTAGCTAGCATAATAAATGGAAAACAAAAATAAGCAAAATGTATTTCAGAAAACTATTTTAAATTTCATAATAGTAAAAGTGATGACGTGATTTGACCAACTTCCAGGAAAAACAGAAAGCACATTCAGAGGCTTAGGCACATGGAAGGCATGAGACACCCAGCTGTGACCAAAGCCTCGCATATGCATCTTAACATTATTTTTAGGCAGGCATCTACTTAACTTTGCGTATAGTATGTTAATTTTGAAGTGTTATTGTCGTAAAATAATGTTTTCCTTTAAATTACAAGTCTTCGCTCTCTATATGTAGTGATGTTAGCTTGAGGAATAAATTGCTCTTGTTTTGTTTTTTAGGGTCAGTAGTAGACATTATATTTTTTTAAACTTTTATTTAATGAATATAGATTTCCAAAGTACAGCTTATGGACTACATTGGCTCCCCCCCCCATGACTTCCCTCCCACCCACACCCTCCCCTTTCCCGCTAGTAGACATTATATTAAGCTATGACATTCTGAAATTTTTAAAAATTAGCATACTTGATTGTTACAACTCCTCATTTATTTGTGATATAGTTTTTAATTTTAAATATTCCTTGTGGCTAGGGCTATGGCTTAGCAAGTAAAGTCTCTGCCTGCGATGCTGGCATCCCATATGGGAGCCGGGTTGAACCTGGGCTGCTCCACTTCGCTCTAGCTCCCTGCTAATGGACTGGGGGAGGCAGTGGAAGACTACTCAAGTACCTGGGTCCTTGTGCCCACGGAGGGAGACCTGAATGGAGTTCCTGACTCCCAGCTTCCACTTAGCCCAGCCCTGGCTGTTGTAGCCATCCAGGGAATGAACCAATGGATTACATCTCCTTTTCTCACTCTGTAACTCTGAATTTCAAATAAATAAATAAGTCATTTTTAAAAATAAATTCCTTGGCATTTGAAAACACAGAAATTCCAAATACTTGTAGAGAGTTATGAAATAATCAATTCAGGGCCGGTGTTGTATCACAGTGGCTTAAGTTGCCTGCAATGCAGCATCACATATCAGTGCTGGTTCGAGTCCCAGCTGCTTAGCTTGTGACCCAGCCCTCATGTACCTGGCAAAGCAGAGGATGGAGGCAAGTACTTGGGCCCTTGCCACCCACAAGGGAAACCAGAATGGAGTTTTGGCCCAGCTCTGACTGTTGTGGCTGTTTGGGGTGTGAGCCAGTGGGTGGAAAATCACTTTCTCTCTGTCCTTCCTCTCTGTCACCCTGCCTTTCAAGTAAATAAAATAAATCTTAAAAAATACCTTTAAAAATGACTTCAATGATGTTTTAAAAAACAATAATAAAGAAGAAAGAAAATAATCATCAAAGTATTATCAGTCTTGCTCAGTTTATCCTCTCAACTACTTCTGAGGAAGCTTGCTGTATCATGACATTGCTCTTGAAATGTTTGAGGTATTTATAGTGAGTGCTAACCTTCTTAATAGGTCAATACAAAAACATCAATCATAGCAAAGCTTTTGAGAACTTAAAAAGAAACATTTTTTTCTGAAAGTCTGAATTTTAAAGGACCCATGATTATAAATTTTGATGCTCACATGTGATAAATTATTTTTTTATTTTTTTTACTTTGTTCTTTTTTTTTAAACTTTTATTTAATGAATATAAATTTCCAAAGTACAGCTTATGGATTACAATGGCTTCCCCCCATAACTTCCTTCCCACCCACAACCCTCCCCTTTCCCACTCCCTCTCCCCTTCCATTCACATCAAGATTCATTTTCGTTTCTCTTTATATACAGAAGATCAGTTTAGCATACATTAAGCAAAGATTTCAACAGTTTGCTCCCACACAGAAACATAAAGTGAAAAATACTGTTTGAGTACTAGTTATAGCATTAAATCACAATGTACAGTACACTAAGGACAAAGATCCTACATGAGGAGTAAGTGCACAGTGACTCCTGTTGTTGACTTAACAAATTGACACTCTTGTTTATGGCACCAGTAATCAACCTAGGCTCTTGTCATGAGCTGCCAAGGCTATGGAAGCCCCCTGAGTTCACTGACTCTGATAATTTTTAGACAAGGCCATGGTCAAAGTGGAAGTTCTTTCCTCCCTTCAGAGAAAGGTACCTCCTTCTTTGATGACCCGTTCTTTCCACTGGGATCTCACTCACGGAGATCTTTCATTTAGTTTTTTTTTTTTTTTTTTTCCAGAGTGTCTTGGCTTTCCATGCCTGAAATACTCTCATGGGCTTTTCAGCCGGATCCGCATGCCTTAAGGGCTGATTCTGAGGCCAGAGTGCTGTTTAGGACATCTGCCATTCTATGGGTCTGCTGTGTATCTCACTTCCCATGTTGGATCATTCTCTCCCTTATTTATTCTATCAGCTAGTATTTGCAGACACTATTCTCATTTATGTGATCCCTTTGGTTCTTAGTCCTATCATTATGATCAATTGTGAACAGAAATTGATCACTTGGAATAGTGAGATGGCATTGGTACATGCCACCTTGATGGGATTGAAATGGAATCCCCTGGTATGTTTCTAACTCTACCGTTTGAGCTAAGTCAGCTTGAGCATGTCCCAAATTGCACATCTCTTCCCTCTCTTATTCCCACTCTTATATTTAACAGTGATCACTTTTCAGTTAAGTTTCAGCACTTAAGAAGAATTGTGTATTGATTACAGTATTCAACCAAAAGTGATGCTCACATGTGATAAATTATTTAAACTATCCTTTATTGAAAGCCATCCAAATAAGAACAAACCTGTGATTTGAAAGTTTGGATGTAAGCGAAAGAGAGACAGCATAAGATTGCTGTATTCCTACTTTGCATCCTTGTCCTGGCAAGAACATGGATCCAATGACCTCAAAGACTTTGTCTCTAGTTTATATATCCCTGTCTATCATCTGACTCATTATTGTTACTTATAGTGTTCAGCCTAAGACTTAGTGAACAGAAAGATTCCCCAATATTCCATTGCAGAAGAGCACATGGGAATATTCTCCTTGTTCTCTCTGACATGGATTTGCATTTGCCAGAGAAAGGTTAGAACTGTATTCCACCCAGGAAAACACAGTGGCAGTAAACTATGCAGGTGTAATTTTGAAGTGGTATTTTATAGGGATATTAGATCCACTGATGTTCGTTCTTTATTTGCTTTGCATGGTTTGCAAGGCTAGTTATGAGCACTGCATTTACAAGAGAGTATAACTGACATTTTCATGTAGGTAGAGGTGACCTGTGTTAATAACCGAGATCTTTTCACATTTTCTCATGCCTCTGAAAACCTGCTGGAAGTCAGGAGAGCGAGTTGAGACGGGTTAGTTTCCCTAAGATGAAATTCAAGGGAGAATCTATGCCTTGCCTTGGACCAGCAGTTGGGGAAACAAACACAAGTCCAGATAGAGCCCAAGGGACTCTGGGAGCCACAACATTAGGGACAGATTTTTATTTTGGAATCAGCAGGGTTTGTTCTCTTTGCACAATTCATGACACAGACTGAGAATAAGGTTTTTACTGGGAATGACTTGGTAACCAAAATATTTCTGGAAACTATGGGAAGAAGCTTTGGAGCAACTCTACTGAAGGAATCTTAACGAAACCAGTCAGCTTGAGCAACCATGGAGAGAGAGTGAATTTAAGGAGAAAGCAGGAATAGAAAAAAGAATGAAAGGCTTAATGGCAGACCTCTTCACTTGGGCGGCTTTGCAAAGAACGCTCTGGAGCTCTGATCACGTCTAAGGTCCTCAGAGAGCCTTACTGATGGAGCTGCTGTTTCCTTAAGGAAGAGGGGGATGGGTGAGGCAAGAATGTTTGCTTAGATGCCAGGAAAAGGTGACTGGGTTTGGATGTGTGATTCTATTTTTAATGGGAAACTTTCTCTAGTAGGAAGCTCTTCCTAGACTGGAATGGACTGGAATTCAACTTTCTCCAAAACAGGTTTTCTTTTACCCTATGCATTTCTGTCTTCAATACCTTGATTTTGCTATTAAAATTATTTCTTCTTTAAAGGATGTGGAAACCTTTTTTTTTTTAAGCTGTGTAGTCTTCTGAGAAACCGACAGCTCCACCCAGTTCAGGATCTCTGGCGACACACGCAGGGTTTCAGGGTATGAAATTTTGTTCATGTGACAGTCAAAAACTGAGGAAGTCTGTGTTGCTCAATCCTAAATTTATTAGATTCAATATGACTAACCACTCCCTTCCTTTCTGGGGTGAAGAGGAAGAATGTAGACCATCAGGTCAATTTTTTTTCCAGACTAAATGAACAATTGTATTAAAGGACATTAAGAAGGAGAAACAAAAACTCTCTTTGCAGCAAATGTTTATTTCAAACAAGAGCGGGGGTGACCTGGTCCTTAGCCTTCCTGTCAAGTGAGGGTGAGTGGGATGTTTGCCATTGCTGTGTTCTGCCATGGAGAACAAAGTGGTTATGTGAAGCCCACTCAACCGTTGTGGACCTCATTGATTAGGTAACCTGCGAGTCAAGGAGGATTATTGATCAGATTTCCTTTTGGCTCTGAATGTTTTACCCCATAATTATGTTCTTCCCAAAGGTTAGAGAGGTCTGCTCCCAGGAACCAGAGTAGCAATAGGCAGTAGATAGGAAAATGAGTTTGCTGTTTGATGTGGTCTCAATTTCAACAAAATTAGGCATGAAGTTTTAATGCTATAGAACTCCTTTGGTTTCTTGACCCACAGTGAGAAATGAGAAAATCAAAGTAACTTTATTAGGTTTGTTGAAGGAAATATAGATAATTTTACCCCATTTTACTACTATAGTTACATAACAGTTGCTACTTTAAGTACTATTGTCCTTTGTCAAAAAGATTTTTTTAATTTAATTTTGTTTTTTGGAGAGGCAGAGAGACAGTGAAAGAGAAACAAAGAGAACTCCTGTCTGCTGGTTCACTCCCCAGTGGCTACATATAGCTAGGACTGGATTAGGCCAAATATGTAATTTGGGAACTCAGTCCGGGTCTCCCATGTGAGTGGCAGGCACCCAGTTACTTGATCCCTTGTGGCTGCCTCCCAGGGTCTGCATTAGCAAGAAGTTGGAGTTGGGGATGGGAGCTGGAATGGAACCTAGGCACTCCAGTGTGGAACCTAAGCCTCCTACCAATGCCTTAACTGTTAGGTCAAAGGCCTGCCTCACAAGCATATTTTTATTTTTACTATGGACAAGCACTTCCTCTTTACTTTGCTGCAAGTCCCACAAGAACAGGTGCATGTCAGGTTTGTCTTAGTGTCTTTCCAGCTCATGCATGTACCTGGTACTCTTCAATGAGTTAGTGATTGCCTCCAAAAGTCAATGCTTTTCAAGCTAGTGACTCTTTTGTGCTGTCAGTGAGAAATTACATTGAATATGGTTACTGACTACATGCAAACAAACCAAATTTCTTCCATGACTTTTGGGAGGGTATCAAGAGACATTGATGAAGACTATGGGAATATGACGATTTCATGTTGTTGCTGTTATTGTTGTTTTTATGTGTGTGACAGGAAGAGTTAGACAGTGAGAGAGAGACAGAGAGAAAGGTCTTCCTTCCATTGGTTCACTCCCCAAATGGCTGCCGTGGCCGGAACTGTGCCGACCCAAAGCCAGGAGCCAGGTGCTTCTTCCTGGTCTCCCATGCGGGTGCAGGGGCCCAAGCACTTGGGCCATCCTCCACTGCCTTCCCAGGCCACAACAGAGAGCTGGACTGGCAGAGGAACAACCGAGACAGAATCCGGCGCAGGGACTAGAACCCTAGGGTGCCGGCGCTGCAGGCGGAGGATTAGCGTAGTGAGCCTTGGCGCTGGCCAATTTCATATTGTTTATAAGGATTTTAATCCCCAGCACCATCGTGTTTCTCTGTAGTGGTTTATTGGTCACAGGTCAAGAGTATCTTCTATTTGTCAGCTTTCCATGAAAATCTGCCATAAGCAGTGATGTTCATATTCAAACAAGAAGAGTACATGAATAATATCTTTATTTATTTGGAAAATAATCAGAGTATAGACTTTCCAAGAGTGGGAATTTGAGTATCTGAGTGATCATAAACTAAGAACAAGGTGATAGAATAGCATACAGTTAAAGGAAGAGTGAGAAGAAGTGATCATGGTGGAATAAGTCTGAAGTTTAGGTCCCTAGAACAAAAAAGTCATTTAGGACTTGGAAGTATGAGGTGCTGACATCCCAAGGCAGGGCGGAGAAGGTGGCCTGTCCTCCTCTGAATAGCATGTGTGAAACAGTGTTCCCCCTTCACTCATGGAGAAAAAGCCCCAGTCTTCTTGTCCATCCAGAAGACTTAAACACTGTGGACATCCCTAAAATCACATGCCTGAGATTGTCTAGTTTAGGAGAGAGCGAGGACGGCACGAGTTGCTGAATCCTGACACCCAGCGAGTCTATTGGCCGTCGACGTTAAGGGACAGGCTATGGAGTTGAGAATTTTTATTCTGCATTTTGCTTGATGATCCTTGCAGGAAAAAAATGGCTTTGTTTTGTTTGGCAGAAATGCAAGAAAGATAATCTGCTTGGGGAAGAGGGAACCTGTTCCAACTCCTGACCCAAGATCTTTTCCTCATGTGTGCGTCAGCCTGAGAAATGTTCACATGTAATGCCTAAGTCTAATTATTTAGTTTGGCTACCAAGGACTGGTGAAACATGCTTTAATCATTTTGATGCTAGCATTGTCACAAAGCAACATTAAATCATTTGGAAATGATAATACTCCAGGTTAGTCAATATTTTTGCAGCTGTTTTTCTTTCTAGCTTTGTTTGAAACTAAACCAAATAGAATTGGTTATGGTGAAAGAAAATAAAGCGAAAGACTATGTCAACTGTACCTTTGTTTTCTCCACTATGTAAGTAGGACAAAAAGTGAAATGCACAGTCCTTGAACATCTTTCTCTTCTGGTCGGCATTGCTGAATTCAGGGATTCACCCTAGTTCAGAAACTTCTGGGTGGTTTTTGTCACACCTCCATTCCCTATTCTCATTCCTATCGAACACCACGGTCACACTTGCTTTCCAACACTCAGTTAGAGGCTTTGTCGCTTTCCTGCATAAAAATGTTTCTTAGTGATTTCCATTCACCTATGTAATAATTAAACTGCCCAAGCTGACATCTTGGGCCCTGGTTGCCTCACCCCTGCCTTTATGTCCCATCTCATATCTCCTTGCCCCTACATAACCTCCATGTTACAGCATACCAAATTCCTTCAATTCCACAACTCTGTGCTACGTGCTTAATTTGTCACAGACTGTGAGTTAGGTGGTGGGGATTCAAAGATGTGTAAGTTGTAGTCTTTGCCCTGTTAAGAGCTCACTCAACAGAGAAGGATGCAGAAGTAGCCCCCTGTTATCCATAGAGGTTACATTCCAGGATCCTCAGTGGATTCTTGAAACTGAAAATAGTAGTGAATCTTATTTCTATATATCATGTTTTTCCTGTATAACCCTACTAATGATAAAGTTTAATGAAGTAGATACAATGATAATAATTATAGTAATATATCATAATAAAAGTTAGATGAATGTGAGCTCTCTATCTCTCTCAAAATATCTTATGTACTGTGCTTCCCTTCTTCTTGGGATGATGTGAGATGATACAGTGATTATGGGATGAGATGAAGTAGAGTGACTGATGTGGGCATTGTGACATAGTGTTAGGCTGTTATTGTTCTTCTTCTTATTCTGCTATTTATTTATTTTAATTTGACAGATAAAGTTATAGACAGTGAGAGAGAGACAGAGAGAAAGGTCTTCCTTCCATTGGTTCACCCCCCAAATGGCTGCCGTGGCCGGAACTGTGCTGATCCAAAGCCAGGAGCCAGGTGCTTCTTCCTGGTCTCCCATGCGGGTGCAGGGTCCAAGCACTTGGGCCATCCTCCACTGCCTTCCCAGGCCACAGCAGAGAGCTGGACTGGAAGAGGAGCAGCCGGGACTATAACCGGCGCCCACATGGGATGCCGGCACTGCAGGCAGAGAATTAACCAAGTGAGCCATGGCACCGGCCCCTAGGCTGTTATTGTTCTTCTGACCACAATCACCCCCGTCAGAAGGAAGTGTGGGAGAGATACTGCACCAACAAGTGAACCATTACAGTGTTGGGTGGGTGGTATGCACAGTGTGGAAGCCGCTGAGTGAAGGGATGATATGTATCCTAGATGGAACAGCAAAGGAGGTCATGAGATGTCATACAGCTGCTCAGAACAGTGTGCAATTTAAAACTTGTTAATTGTCTGTTTATGGTATTTTCCATTTAATAACTTTGGGCATGGAAAGAAAATTGTGAATGAGGAGGGAGTATTGTATTAAACATGCAGTAAGTGCAACCTGGGATGCCATATGGCATTATGCATTCTAGCGCGATTATTGCCTGGTAGAAAGTTCCCTTCAAAAATCTCATCAAACTTGTATCATCTCATTTTACAGGGTGTTACCCAATTAAATATTTGAAAGATTTGTTTGCATTTTGTGCATTCTTCTATGACAGTTTATTTCATATATGTTATGTTTTAGATACATATTCATTCCTGCACCAATCTGTGAGCTCCTTACAATCAGGACTCACTAATCTACAATTCGAACACTATATGCAGTATAGAACCTGTACTACTAAGTACTTGTAAATATTTGTGGAATGAGTAGCTTTTTATTTTAATATCATAAAGAGTATACAAGTGGGGGCCGGCGCTGTGGCTCACTTGGTTAATCCTCTGCCTTGCGGCGCCAGCATCCCATATGGGCGCCAGTTCTAGTCCCGGTTGTTCCTCTTCCAGTCCAGCTCTCTGCTGTGGCCTGGGAAGGCAGTGGAGGATGGCCCAAGTGCTCGGGCCCCTGCACCCGCATGGGAGACCAGGAAGAAGCACCTGGCTCCTGGCTTCAGATCAGCATAGCGCTGGCTGTAGTGGCCATTTGGGGAGTGAACCAATGGAAGGAAGACCTCTCTCTCTGTCTCTGTCTTTCACTGTCTGTAACTCTACTTGTCAAATAAATTTCAAAAAAAAGCATACAAGTGTTCAATCTTCATAATTCTGGTTTAGTATGAGATCATTTCATTCTTTAATAGGATGTATTCAAATTGGAGTTTAATAATCATATTAAAAATAACATCATTTATTGAACTTCTTCAATCAGGCATAGTTCTAAGAACAGCATATAAATCAGCTCCTAAATTTAATCATCTGAGAACTATATGATTTGGAAAATACTATGATTCCCTTTTTATAGGTTTTATATAGATGTTAAAAATACGTTATCATTATTATAATAGTTGATGCTTGCCTAATGTTTGCTGTGTTCCAGGCAGTCATGTGTTAACTTATTTATTTCTCAGTTTATTTCATAGTTTCTTTTATTATCCTAATTTTATGGTGGGAAAACGGAAGCACAGCGAGAGTCAGTGACTTGCTGTAGTTCACATAGCAGTGAGCTGTGAGGCCAGGATGTGACTCTGGTAGTCTGGATCTAATACTTATTCATTGTGCTAAGCCATGTTTCATTTAGTGATTAATGCTGTAAAGTATGCTTCAAAATAATTGATTATGACCATGACACTTGCAATAATACTCACACAAACTACTTTGCTCTACTAGTTGGACCAAAATATATTCCTGGGAATATCCTCACATAGTTTCACATTCACCCATTCCCATCTTTGTGAAATAAGGGAAATCCCATGAAAGAAACAGAATTGGCTCACTAAATGAAGGTTGTGTGAGATGCATAGCTTTTCGCTATGAAGGCTTCAGATTATGTTTGTCTTAGCTGTTTTTTGCTTGTGTTCTTCTCTTCCCAGTTCTCCTTTGTGATTGGTATGGAATGGTGTTAGGCCTGCAAAGCTAGGCTGATTGCATGTGGAGCTGCTAAAAAGTATTACACCATTGTGTTTCCCATCTGAAAATGATTAAAGTTATATTTAGCTTAATAGAAAAATAATTAGTATAGAATTCAGACCTCTAGCCAGTGTACACAAAGCATGAGCCATAAATGTTAATAAGATATTTATGTTTGGGAAAACTACACTCAGTTGAGATTTCAGATAGTATGTCTCCTTTAGCATACTGCCTTTTGCTTTGTGAAAACCAAGACAGAAATCTAACTTTAGAGACTAAGAGAAATTACACGGATGCATTTTATAATAGAAAAAAGAGTGAAGAAAATGTTTAAAAATATGAAATAATAATAAATGTCAAAGTTGATGCATGAGGCAAATATCCATTTTACTGCATTTAAAGCTGGCATAATTTTTAGAAGTAATCTTGATGCGTATTTCTGAGTTTTTAAAAATCTTTCTCATCGATTGATAATGAATTACTTTAGAACACTGGATTGGCATTGAAGCCTAGTGTTTTACGCACAAACGCACAAAGTGGTTTTAATAAGGTGATGTATGATATTGTTACCATATTGTTACGCAATATTCCAGGGTTATAGAGGCTGAGCTACTGTTGTTAATAGGGTAAAATCTGTTAAAAAGATTTGGATTCCTTATAAGAGTGAATATCACGGTTATAAATAAAGCCAAGTATTTGGATGTACAGACAAGCATCAAAGAGAAATGAAGTCTTATAATTCAGAATCAGTGATCAGCGTTGCCACCACACAATTTTGTGTCGTTAAGGCATGTAATTTCACCTTGATGGGATTAAGTGCCTTAAATAAAATTGTGCATTTGCGTTCATTGATTTTCATGGTCTCTTTCAGTTTTAGAAGTCTGAGTCCATTACTGGTTCAGGTTTATAGCTCTTTCAGAATCAATTTGCTTGCTTTCAGTGTCTGTGTTTGCATTCTTTTCATGCACCTATGGAATAGAAACAGTATAATCCTTCAAACTCAAGCATCAGACACTAGTAAAAGTAAAAGGGAGAAAAGATAAGCCACAGACTGGGAGAAAATACTTGCAAAATATATTATTTAATAAAGGATGATTATCCCAAATATGCAAATATCTATTCAAACTCAATAATTAGAAAACAACCATTTTTTTAAAAAGGGGTAGGGGAGGCAAGGACCTTAACAGACACTTCACCAAAGTTATGCAGGTGGAAAGTAAACACACAAAAAGACACTGCATACACATATCTTAGGAACATAAATTAAAACAATAAAATGTTACCTGTTGGAATGGGCAAAATCCAGAATACTGACGATGGAAAATGCCATTAAAGCCGTGGAGCCACAGGAAGTCTCAATCGTTGCTGGAAGGAATGATCCATTCTACACTGGCATGGGAAGGGTTTGCCAGTTCCTTGCAAATCTAAAGATGCAGTACAGCAATCATACCCCTTGGTGTTTACCCAGAGAAATGAGGCACTTATGTTCACACAAAAACTTATGCACAAATATTTATAGCAGCTTTATTCAGCATTGCCAAAATAGACAAGCAACCACGTTGCCCTTCAGTAGGTGAGTGGGTAAATGGCCTGTGGTACCTCCAGACAGTGGGATAGCAGCGCCAACTGAGTCATCAAGCCACGAGAACATGGAGGGAATGTGAGATCACGTTACTGAAGGAAGGAGGCCAGGCTGCACAGGCTAAACACTGTCTGATTGCAACTGTGTGCCATTCTGAAAAGGCAGACTGGAGACAGAACCAGGATATGTGCTTGCCAAGCCGTGGGGTGGAGGAGAAGGATGGCGAGGCAGGCACAGAGCAGTCTTCAGGCAGTGACACTCTAGTGGTCAGTGCGGTCATTAGACCTGTGTCCAGACAAACATGTGCAACACGAGGTTGAACCCTCATGTAAACTGTAGAGTTTGGGTGATATGTGATGTATCCGACAGTTTCACTGATTATGAAATAAACCAGTGTGATGGGGATGTTGCGAATGGGAAGGCTATGTGTAGTAGGGAATATGCCTGACAGCTCTGAACCTCCCTCTTGATTTTTCTGCTAACCTGAAACTGCTCTAAAAATTATGAACTTTACTTTAAAAAAGAGTAGGAGCAGAAGAAATGCTTTGAGATTTGTTACACTCTTTGTTGCTTGCTTTATATATATATATATACACAGATAGATAGATATGTGTGTGTATAATTTATAATTTTATCAGTTTGAAAATATTACTATAGATATCTCAAGTTATAATTTAAGAATGTGAACATAGGATTGTAAAAATATTTGTCATCTAATTGTTTTTAAATTTTTTGTTTTATATTGTCTAATGTCTATTTTTTCCATACATAAAATATTGTGTTAAGAAAATGCAAATATCCCCTGCATCTATTTCTGAATGATTGTATGTTAATTCTAACTTGCATATTCCTGAACGGGAGCTTTCATGCTGTGTGCGTGCATTTGCCAGGTGGGTGAGTATGCATTAGAGGCATGTCAATATTTTTCTTACTGATTTTTCCTTCCTCTCCTTCTTTTTCTCTGCCACAGACTTGCTGCTTTCAAACAGCTGTATTCCCTTTCTGGGTTCATCAGAAGGATTGGATTTCCAAACACTTCTATTGGATGAGGAGAGGGGCAGGCTGCTCCTGGGAGCCAAGGACCACATCTTCCTGCTCAGTTTGGTTGACTTAAACAGAAACTTTAAAAAGGTCAGTTTGTTTCCATGTCTATAAATGTGTGGTTGATTGGATTTGTTTTGTTTCATCTGTGTTCTTCTGCTTTGATTTTAAATGTCTTGATGTCAAATGCAGTCTGGCCAAAAGAACATATTGAAAGAACACATCACTTCTGATACTTTTTTTGGATAATTATGGTCTTAAGTACATATGCATGTTGTTTTCTACAAGTGAATGATTACAAAAGTAGTACATCTTTATTATTTATAGTGGAGACATGCACAATTTTGAATTGGAGAAGTGGCAAGTGAGTTGCTCATCAAGAATGAACATTTATATTCATGGAAATTGTCATAATTAAGCATACCTGGAACTCATAGTGTGGTCTTGATAGCATTTATCACCACGTTACCTTCTCCACACTTTGATTTCACATCTGAATCAGTTTCTCATATGGGCCAAACACTCTGGGCCAGTGAAGATTAATCAAGCCCCAACTATGGAGTCATTAAGAAAATTGCTAAAAGAACATATACACTAGTTGTTTAAACTTCAAAAGGCGATTGTCATTATATCCCACATTTTCAGCCAGCCCTGGGAAAAGAGGGAAGGGATGCAACACTTTAAACTTAGCAATTATGATGAGCTAGCACTTTAGTACATATCATTATCTGTGCCAGAGAGAAGAATATCAGGACTGGCAAGGACTGAATGTCTGGTGAGAAGACTTAATATATGACCTATCTTAATATGTGAGGTAGCTTGTAGTTTAACTTTCTGTTTCAGAAGAATTGCAAATATATACATGTATAAAACACGAGGAGCCAGTGCCGTGTTTTAGGTGGATAGTTCCTGGTATTCCTAGGCCCTTGGACCCTGAGGTTCACATATCATTTATCTGCAATGACCATTTAAACCTCTTATGGTGAGATACGTTGCAGAACTAAATATCAGTTGCTCTGATTCTTGAGTATTTTCTGTTCTCACAAAATCCTCAATTCTGCAGAGATAAAATATTTATCTCTGTATGTTTTGTTATTGTTTAATTAACCTCTACATGAAAACATTGGCATTAAATTTTAATCATTTAACTTTTTAAAGAAAGTTTATTTATGTATGTGAAAGGCAGAGTTATGAAATGAGAGAGAGGAGAGCGACAGAGAGAGAGAGAAAGAGCGAGCGAGTGAGCAAGCGAGAGTGTGCTATCTTCTATCTGCTGGTTCACTCACCAAATTAGCTTCGTTGCCAAGGCTGGGCCAGACCTAAGCCAGGAGCCTGGAATTCCATCAGTGTCTCCCATGTAATACTTGGGTCATTTTACATTGCTTTATCAGGGAGCTGGATCAGAAGTAGAGAAGGTGTGACTCAAACCAGTACCCATATGAGATGCTGGCTTTGCAGGCAGTGGTTTAACCCGCTGCACCACAGTACCAGGCCCAGTCGTTTAACTTTTAAGTAATTCTGCCATGTATTTTTAATCTCCCTAAGGAAAAGGAGCTATAAATGCTCTCATATTTGATACAAAAGAAGTAATCTCTGAATACAATTGTATTAGTGCAGTGTGTATATCTAGAAGACAAAACGAAGCCGAAAATATTGCTGATGATTGTTTTTGACATGTGTTAATCTAAACACACAAAAAACAAAGGATTCTGGTTGTTCCCTTTTTAAGATAGAAATAATTTTTTAAAGTTAAATGATTTTAGCATTTTGTCACATTCACTTCATAGGTGGATATTATATACACATATATACTCTTTTTTTCTTGAATAAAAGGATAGTAATATAAACAAATGATGAATTCCTGGCAATGATTGTAATGTGGTGAAATGATGGTATATTGTCATGTGTATGGTATAATTCAATAAAGCGATATTTACAACCAAGAGTCTCTTTAAAAAAGCACAGGTTTTCTGTACCTGGATATTGTTTAGAGTGAAGCAAAGCAAGCAATTAATGTCATAGTAGAATTTGAACACTTTGTCCTCTTTATGATGGGATAGCCTTTTTCCATTTGTTCTTAGGCTGTGTTTGTTCTTGGGGAATTTCTTTTAAAAATGCTCATGGTCCTTGGGGAGCCCAACAGTGGTATTAAGTAATATCTCAATCATCAACAAATGTCATAGCAGGAGGTGGCAGTTTTCATGAAAGAGGACAAAGAGAAATCTTAATTAACTTTTGAAATTTTGCTTTAAGAGATTCTTCATAGCCTTAAAAGGCATTTTTCCAAATACATCTAGTTTTAATATATTAGCAAAAACCAATTCTTTCTTTTAAGGGAATTTGTTCTTGTTATGTTCTTTGCCTTCAGGGATTGGAGAAAAGGTCCGTTTGTCTGAGCTGAGTGTATTAGATCATTGCTTAAAATACACCCTGATAGCATAATTTCCTTCTCTGACTATTTTAAGCAAATCTCTCTTTGGCCATATTCCATGTTTGAAATGTGCTAATATTTAATAAAGTAAATGTTTATGAAATATCAGTTTCCCCTATGATGGTATTGAAATGAATGGTTATTTGAATGCATTATAAAATTGGAGGTTTTCTACGTAACTGATATTTCTTCATATCTCCAAAAAATGTATAATTCATGAGGGTTATGTATGCAGTGGTAACAATTTGTGTTTGTGTTGGTACCCACCATTTTAATTTATATAAATCACTCCAGTGCTAAAAGGTACTCCACAGTAGCAAGTAAGCGTCAAGACGTAGGCGTTCAGCAGCGTTGAGACCTACGTGGTTTGCTTTGGCTCAGTGCCTCTCGGCAAAGATCCAGACTCCTCTGTGGAAGAAACCACACATGTTGGGACTCTGAGGGGCTGAAGGGTGTCCTTTGTGCACTTTAGAATTGAAGAAATCTGCAAGACATAATTGAGTTCTAAGTGACCAGTTGGGAATTCCTCCCCCCCCCCCCCACTCCATGGAAATTAAAAAAAAAAAAAAATCTGTGGAAAATACTCTCTTGGAAATAAGCAAAAGTTAAGATAGTTGTGTACTTGCAGTTTTTGTACAGACTAGGCTCTGTTTACTGAAAAGGAGTTATCATTCATTTTTTCCATAACATTTAGTGTGGAGTCAGCAGAAGTTATAGCCAAATCATTTACAAAGTGAATTAGGTAATAAGCACTTAATGATACCCTTATTAATATCTTTATTCTTTCTTGTTCAGAGTAGAATTTGGATCTAGAACAGAATGGTGGCAGGTGTATATGATAATATAATAAACAAGTGGCTGTGGAGGAAGAAAGTCCAGTTTAGAACTTTTGGAGAACTTCCACTCTATAGAAAATAAAACTTAGATGGGAATTCTGCTTGTTTTTCTAAACTCTACCCTGACCTTTTTTGGGGGGAGAAAGGAGGATCATGTCTATAGGGACGTAACAGATTTAAGGGCAAGTATAAGTGTACATTATGAGGATGTGACTGCTTAACATTTAAAGAGGTCCTACTAAAACTGGCCTGGGGGTCTCTAGTCCGACAAAAAGTACCCTGAGGAATCCTCTGTGAGACAGGTTGAGGACAGATAATGTCCTTTCTTTCCATTCGCTTCCCCCAACACCAGACCAAACACAACAAAGAGAACCAGGCAGAAGGGGCTACATTGGCTAGAAGGACCTGGATCTTGACCTGTACTGCTCTTGTGTGTTGGGTTGAGTTTCCCCCAAAGCCAGCCAGCTCTGAGATAGACATTATCTTGCAGAATAAAGGGGCATCTTCCAGGGATCAACACCTTGGGAGGCAAGCCAGGAAAATGGTGTTAGGCCAGTGCTCAACTGAGTTTATCTGTTTTTTCCATCAAATCCACTCATTGAGAACATCCGAGTTGTCTTTAAGATAAGGCATGTCTGAGCATGGCTCTCCCCTATTTATACACCACTGACAGCTCCCCGGGAGCTTCAGTACACCACGGCCTTCTTAGCATTGGATTCCCGGGCTCTTCCCAGCCATTTCTACCCTGCCTCCAGCCTCAGGTTTATCCTTTCTTCATTGCGCCTCCACTCACACACTATTGTCTGCTTCCTCCTACACTCCCATTTGCTCAAATATCCTTCTGATTCTTTTCAAAATAAATAAGCTCTGTGCCTTTGCTAACGCTTCCTGGAATGCCACTTTTTGCTCATCATCATTTATCCAATTTTACTCTGGCTTTTGCACTCCAAGGCTTCACCCTCTGGAGACTTCACTGCACTCTGTGTGCTTTGGAGCATTTTCTGTTATGCCCATGTCATCTTTCAGTTGTGTAAATATACCCCTCTCCAAAGTATGCAGTCATCAAATGAGGGGACAAGGTCTCCTGCACTGCTGTGTCTCCTCTAGCACAGTGACACACAACAGCGTGAAGTCATGTGTTTCTTTAATTTCTTTGAAGCATCAGTTTTGTTATTTTTCCTGTTTTGAATGAGGAATCAGCATATTGCTCTTACATATTAGCATACCCAGGCTTGGAATAAAATACACCTAACTTTGGCTGATGAAAAATAAGGACAATACGGGTGCTTGGCTCAGGGATCAAGACCCCACGTGGGATGCTTGCCTCCTACATCAGGGTGCCCGGGTTCAAGTCCAGGCTGCACTTCTCATTTCCTGCTAATGTTCACTCTGGAAGACAGTGGTAATAGCTCAAGTGCTTAGACCTCAGACTCCCACATGGAGACCTGGATTGAATACTGCGCTCCTGGCGTTTGCCTGACCCAGCCTAACTGTGTTTGTTGCAGTTATTAGGGGAGTGAACCAGCAGATGGGAATCCCTCTAACCGTCTCTCACTCTGTGTCTCCCTGCCTTTTAAATGAATAGTTTTTTAAATAAGGACATTTTTATATGATATAATAATAATGTCCAGTTTGCGTGGCTTTGGAGATGGCAGTGTTATCTGCTTGATGATGCCATCAAGGATTCTGTTTGTTCTGTCTCGGTCTGCCAGTCTTGGTGTTGGCATTATCGTTAGGTTGGGAAAAATGATCATCACTTACCAAGTGTCTTTATTAAGAGTAAGGAAAGATTTTTGCAGAATCTCCTTTCCCTCCTATTGGCAGAACTGTGCCAATTCCAGTCCCTGAGCTTGGAAGGGGAGTGAGGTAGCTCAGACTCACCAGGGTCCTCTCACGTGGATGGAATGCCCAGGAGCCAGTCCCAGTGGTGCCTGCCCTAACAGAGAGGGAAGAGAACTTGGGCATCCCTAACGAAGTAATGTACTTGTGGGACTGACTTTTCAGTTTAAAATGGGTAACAAAAGGCAAACAAAGGTATCTTCTCAGCCAATAAAGAGGAAGAGTGTGCACTGCTTATTTGGGTGGAATTATAAAGATTAGCGAGTTCTACAAGGAAATTATCTGGATGAACTTATTTTTCTTTTAGGAAAAGTCTTAGAAAAGTATTGCCAGTAAAAATTCTTGAAATAATCTGTTTTTTCTACCCTTCGTGGTAAAGATTGAACGTTCTGCCAGCCTAACACATTTTTTTTTTCGCTTATTCAAGAGATCGTTTACCTCAGTAAAAACTGTCCCTGATTTTTAATTTAATATAAGTTTTCTTGAAATCCAGTCTGCTGTACATCTTTTCAATTTTGGTGATATTATATAAACTTTCTTCCTTTAATATAACAGTGTGGATGGTTGATGTTGTTGGGGAGGAGTAGATTATGATTTAGTTAAAAAATTAAATGCTATATTACTATTCTATAGTGTTAATGTTCTGCATTATCCACTAATATTTAATGTATATAAAACATAGTTTTTCAAAAACAAATAGGTAGATATGGCTTAAGAATTATTGAATATGTTTATTAACAAACATATAAAACAATCCTGTTTTAATTGATTGGAATTTGTCAGTCTCTGGTTGAAACTAACGATATGCTATAGAAGTAAAACTTGGAATATTTTATAAAATGAACAGGACTTGAATAATTTTTTCTTTCATCCTATTTCCTACAAAAATCCACTGAATGTCTACCGTTAGCTCTAAGGATCTTGTGATAAAACAGACTCAGATGTTGTCATTGTATGCTAGTCAGGGGGGTAAGACACAAGTACAAGATGAGTCAGAACACGTTTCAGTGTCCAAAATGATGAGATAGATCACTGATCATGTGGAATCCGGGGAGGGAAAATCATGTGTTCTGTGTGTATTGAGCTGGTTCAGGACCATTGGTAAAATTTGGATTGTTGTTAACTGATTAATTTACAGTGGTTTGCATTTGAATTTGGATCTTAGAGCTGTTTCCTTGTTGCTCAGTTAGGATGGGAGGAAGGTGTTTGAGAACGGGAGCAGAAGGGGATTTTCCCTCTTCAGTGTATACATTTTTCATCATTTATGTTCACCTGAATTTTCCTGTCCCAGCCCTTAACATGTTACCCCATCTCTAGAAAATAACTTTGGAAAGAAGGAGGTACCTTTCTCTGAAGGGAGGAGAGAACTTCCACTTTGACCATGGCCTTGTCTAAATATGATCAGAGTTGGTGAACTCAGGGGGCTTTCATAGCCTTGGCAGCTCATGACAAGAGCCTAGGGTGATTACTGATGCCATAAACAAGAGTGTCAGTTTGTTAAGTCAACAACAGGAGTCACTGTGCACTTACTCCTCATGTAGGATCTTTGTCCTTAATGTGCTGTACATTGAGATTTAATGCTATAACTAGTGCTCAAACAGTATTTTTCACTTTATGTTTCTGTGTGGGAGCAAACTGTTGAAATCTTTACTTAATGTATGCTAAACTGATCTTCTGTATATAAAGAGAATCGAAAATGAATCTTGATGTGAATGGAAGGGGAGAGGGAGTGGGAAAGGGGAGGGTTGCGGGTGGGAGGGACGTTATGGGGGGGAAGCCACTGTAATCCATATTCTGTACTTTGGAAATTTATATTCATTAAATAAAAGTTAAAAAAAAAAGAAAATAACTTTGGAAACGCTTTGGAGGGGGTAACCAAGTGTGGATGGGCACTGACACACACGTGTCGGTCATTTATGAGTGATGCCTTCGAAGCACATTAAGTATACACATAATAATGGAAGTATTTTCCATCCATACACTGTGTTTAAGGACCTATGGTTCCTAAGCAGTGCTTCTAAACCACAGGATACCTATCACTTTAGGACAAGTGAATATTCCCTTCCTCAGCCTGCTTTAAGTAGTCCTAGCAGTAATTCCAATAACATCCAGAGCTTCTCTCTGTGAGGTCCAGGGGTCTTAGGTACAAGCTGCAAGCCTCTTTCATCTCCTTCGTACTCCGCTGTCTTAATGGAGTCATAGTTGACAGTAAAGAAAATATCTGATACTCTCCGCTCATGTCATTTAGTTGGACTTCTGAGTGGATGAATTGTTGGGATCCTTCCATCTGAACATGTTCCGTATTTGGCAACAGTTCAAATCTGCATGGGTAGAATGAATCTCTAGCCCAGGGTAGAAGTAGCAGCTCACAAAGGGATGATTGATAAACCAGATACTACTGCTTTTGTATGCACACTATTCACACGAGTGAGAGAGTGAGAGAGATCTTCCATCCACTAGATGACATGACCACAACTGGGACTGGGCAGGGCTGGGACAAATTCCAGGAGAAAAGAGCATATTCCAGGTCTCCCATGTGAGTGCAGAAGCCTAAACACGTGGGCCATCCTCCTCCGCCACTGCTTTCCTAGGTGCATTAGCAGGGAGCCGGGACTTGAACCTGAAACCTCACGGGATGCCAGAGTGGCAGGCAGTGGCTTAAATAATAGTGATACAATGCTGGCCCCTCTTTTTCTCTTTTTTGGGCTGTACAGTTAGCATGTAAACTGATAAGTAATTAAGTTTCTTTGATACTAGCATTACTCTGTATTTTACCTACTAATCGAACAGTGAATGCTGCTGATGAGACAGCTTTACTTTGTCTCCTACAACCCTTTTCAATCCACCCTGTGGCACTGTTCTCCTGGGTCTGACTCCAACAGGCCATGGTTTTTTGAAATCAACCTTAGTACAGACAGTTGTTATCTGCAAATGAAGAAATCCAATCTGCTGCCAGGACATTGCCAACTTCATTTATAATTGAACTCCTACTCCGTCTGCCTGTCCCAGCTTGGGCCTGCCCTGTGAGGGGAGGGTCCTGTAGCAGGGAGGAG